>NC_081846.1:23962327-24262327 GCF_963259705.1 Myotis daubentonii
GTCAATTCACTTTAATAAGCATCCACTCTTGTGTACCCAGTATCGTGCTCCAATCCACACCAGGGAGCAAACAGAAAGAGACCTCTGTGTACTCGCTCTGTTTATTCTAACGTAAGTTAGAGACAAATATCCAGGGTTCCTGTTTTTTAAAAAGTGAATAGTTAAATAATATTACAATGTCATATGTGACTTCAGGAAAGAAAGAGCTCATTGTGGGTGAAAAATTGAGGTGGCTGTCTGCCCCTTTGTGGGAATAGTACTAATAAAATAAAAGGTAATCAAAGTTGAAGAAGAAAAATTTACCAGTAAGCAGAGGAACATAGATCTTCAAAGGCATACACTTTGGGATAAACAGCATGTTGTGTTTTTTCTTTCACACATCAAATATTAGCTGAGTCTCTAACATGAGCCCAGCCTGGTTCCAGGGAGCTGGGGATTCATCCTGGAAAAGAAGTCTTTGTTCCCCTAGGAATTGATATTCTAGTAGAGCCAATAAGTAAATGAATGATTAAAAAAGCAGATTTAATTAAACATTATTAGGATTAGAAATATTTTGGAGTAAGGATGGCCAGAAAAGGCCTCTGTGAGAAGGTGACAATTTCACTGTTACCTGAAGGATGAAAAAGAACCAAGTATGTGAACCACAGGGAAAAGCTTCCCAGATAGAGGGGGCAACTGAATGCCATGCCTAGGAACAAGAAACGTGGGAAGATGAAAGTCAACCCTAATTGCACATTAGAATTACCTGGGGAGCTATTAAAAATATCTATAATTGGGTCTCACTTTCATAGACCTTTATTTAATAGGTTTGGTTTTGAGAAAAATATATATAAGCTGGTGTTGAATGAGGGGGAGAGTGATGTGAAGGAAGATACAAGAAGGAAATTGCAACTTCTGTCCTGGGAAGGAAGAAATGCAGAGCAGAGCCACAGAAATACAGAAATGACAAGGACAGATGTGAAACTGGGAGGACGGTTCTAGGTGACCAAGAAGAGATATAGAGCAGAAGTCCATGCACAGATGGTAGGCAGATGAGAAAGCTGGTCGAGCAGAGACAAGCAGATGGAGATCTGGAAGATTGTTTTGTGTGAGCAGGTTAAGACATGGGTGATGGGGGACAGACATATGAGAAGATAGACAGACAAAAAAAAAATGGCCAAGGAAAGAGGAGCCACCAGGGGGACTATTTTGGAGTTTGAAAGAGTGGCCAGGGGGTAGGTCATTGGTGCATAGATGATGTTTCTTTCAGCCATGGTGTTAGATGAGATTTTGGAGGGAAAATTTTAAGTATAGAAGTAAAGCTAGAAACAGACTTGAGTTGAGAATAATTACAGAAAAGTTGAAGAAGTAGAGGAAAATCAGATGAAAGTCCTTGAAACGACTTTAGTTCTGCTTACACATTCAGGGAGCAGGTAGGTAATGACTATCAGTGATGAGAGTCAGTTGTGAGAATCTGAAACAAACATGATTTGTCTAAATAGGAGAGACTTGAGTCCAGGTGATAGCAGCCATTCAGAATCACTGCTCATTTTTCTGCTCTGCTTTAGTGCTGATGTATGTAGCCCCTGGAAATGGGCTTCAATTGGTAAGCATCATACAAGTCAAATATGTGCACATTGAATCTTATTGTGTTTGTGGGCTACTTGGTAACCTCTAAACCACTTAGTGTCTCTGATGCCTTGTGTCTCTAACTCTTCATCATGTTAGTCAAAAAATAGAGATATGTCACCCATACGTGTCAGTGTTAAAAGTAAATGGAGAAGGAATGTGAGAATTGACATGTGAGTTGACTTATGTAAGCATAATGGGAATCAATAGTAGCCACTACCAGGCTGAATTAGAGTATATGAGGAAGGTAATAGTTCAGATAACACTTATTGGGCTATTCTCAGTTTGGGACATTTAATATCAAAACTGATAAGAATATACTAGCAGGCATTTAGAGAAAAAAATGACCATGAAGGTGAGGTTCTTCCTTTTCCCATCTACAGAGGAATGAGTGAATGACTTAGAAATAATTTGCTCAAGGGAGTGACTGACTATTCAGTCAGTGTAACTGTCTTCAAATTTTGAAGAATGTCATTAAGAAGATAAATGTTCTCTATTCCACTGGCACAAGTGGGTGGACATTTTGTGATAGAATTTTTCCCCAATTAAATAAGGACTTTTCCATAGTTAGAACTATCTAAGATGGGGAGAACTGTCAAGGTAGTAGAGAACATACCATTCTCAGAGGTGACCACACACAAATTTATGATCATTGGGTAGAAATGCGCTGAAGCGATTTAAACATGCAAAGGATTTTTGGTAAAGTTACTATTTGTGCCTTTGGAAGTCTATGTTTTTATTATTTTATGTCTTCTTGCAAATGAAGAAGCATTTGGAGAACTTTTGTAAAGTAAAATAAATTACATACATCAAGGGTCCCGTGGATCTGATTTGTAGCCATCACTTCACTGTAAAACTCAGGAAACCATGGGTATAAGTGACTGTAATTTTGAGTCATGTTCAATCTGAACACAATTCCAGATTCTATAACATATTGCAGCATCAAAAGATAAAAAACAGGAGAGATAATCAGATGTAACATTTGAATAAGTAAGTTTAATTACTTTGACCATTGATTTTCAGTTGGTATGCTGTGGCACATTGATATGCTAAGAGATTTTTAAAACATGCAATACCTGCTCAGCCAGTGTGGCTCAGTGATTGAGTATTGACCTATAAACCAGGAGGTTATAGTTCCATTCCTGGTGAGGGCACATTCCCCAGGTTGCAGGCTCGATCATCAGTAGCGGCCATGCAGGAAGCAGCCAATCAATAATTCTCATCATTGATGTTTCTCTCTCTCTCTCTCTCTCTCTCTCTCTCTCTCTCTCTCTCTCTCTCTCTCTCTCTCTCTCTCTCTCTTTCTCGCTCTCTCTCTCGTCTCTCTCTCTCTCTCAGTCTCTCTCCGTCACCCTCCCTCCTTCTCCCTTCCTCTCTGAAATCAATAAAAAATATATTTTTAAAAACCATATGCAATACCTGACTATTTAGTTAGGGGTACTGACTTCTTTTTCCTTAGAGTTCAAATAAAAAAAAATGACAACAGCCAACACAACAATTGCTGTTCTGTATGAACAAATAAAAATTAAAACTATTTTTGTCAGATTGGAAAAAAATACAATATATTTTATTGGTGTGCTGCAGAATTTTAATAATTAGTTTCTGTGTACCATGAGATTAAAAAGGTTGCAAATTGCTACCTTTTACTATTTCTAATATGAGCATTTATTAAGTCCCTATCAGGTATTTATTTCTGTTCTAAACCTATCTTCATATTATTTCATTTTGTCTTTTTAACAATCCATGGGGTTGTACACTTGGACCACCCATTTACCACTTGAGAAAAGCTAAGGCCCCAAACCAGGGCCAGCAAATGAAATTTGGTAGAGTTATTTATTCCTTCTGAAAATCAATTTTGTATTTACAAAATAAAGTTACTACTTGTAGCTTGGAAGTTTGGTGTGAGGCTCATCATCAAATGAGCATCTCCATGTGAACTTTTTGGTAAATTATTAAATGTAGATATCAGTGTAAAAACATATGTAAATCCATGAAATAGACCCTCAATGTATTTCTTAATGGTAACCTGGGTAGATAGATAGAAAAAGGCATCTTGTGATTATGGACTCTTTGAGGTGAGAGTGATTTAAAATATTTTATATTCCTATGTTATGCCCTGGAAATAGTAAAAAGATGGATTAAAAGGACACACTGCTATTCAGACAGATTTACACATTTAAAAATCAAACCTATAATGGGATGAACAATTGGCTCTATGTGAGACCTTGCAATTTAAATGCTAAAACTATAAAAGCAGAAAATAATATTTGTATTTTAAAGCAATAGTCAACCAAATGCTCCTTTATCTTTAAGATATCTGATAAACCAAGAGTGTTTATGTATTAGTGTTAACTCACAAATTCATCTTAATTAAAATCAACCAACTATTCACTAGGTCTTTATTGAGCTTGTGTGTTTCAATAAATAAAGTCATATGTCCTTTTCCAGATACACACAGCCTTTCACCAAGCTCCTCAGAAAATGAGCTCCTATTTTATTGTATTTACATGTAAAACAGAGCAGTTATTTAAAGAAGTGTTTGAGAGTCCACATATCTAGCTGACATTGTAAACAAAATTAGTAGGTTTCTCTTAATATTCTTATGTTTTGAAACTTTACATGTTATTAACATATTTTAGGATACTCAAAGTAGCATGATGTATTTATTAAACACTATCATTTGAGATATGCCATTTCTTCTTTTTTCTTGTGCCTTTATTTTTGTTATTTCTCTCCATCCTAAATTTTTATCTTCTTTCAAACCTATCCATTGGTTAGCTCAAGTCCTATTGAATTGGTTGGAACCCATGAAGCCTGCATCAAACACTAGAGTTTGATTATTTTCCTATTTTTATACTAGCTACTGCCGAAACTATCTACTAAAACACTGTTTTACTATCCTTTAGCAGTTATTGAAAGTGAAACCTTACATGGATACTAATAGGTCAAACTGAGATGAGTTTGCCTTCTTGTTAGAACCCATCAGGCCTGACTTGACTCCTTTGACCTGACCTGCCATGACCCTCATCAGGACTCCTGAGATTCCACAGAGCATAATTTAAAACCACTAGGAAAGAAGTAGCAAACCCCAATTTCCACAGGGTTAGGGAAGGTGATATCAAAGAGGGAAACAGACCCGTGGGAGCTAGACTACACAGAGGACATGCTCAGGCTATAGAGATGGCTACAATTCACTCTATATTACTGATGCTGGATGGTACTAAAGGCTCAGCCTTTCCAGACCCATAGTCCTTCAAGAGAAGGCAGACTGCCAGGTTGTCTTTAATATAATTTTCTCAACTTTTGAATATTAGAAATATATTTATCTATCCTATCTAATAAAAGAGAAACATGGTAATTAGCCGTACCTCCGCAACCCTTCCCATTGGCTAAACAGGGCGATATGCAAATTAACTGTCAGCCAAGATGGCGGCTGGCAGCCAGGCAGCTTGAAGTGAACATGAGGCTTGCTTGCTTCAGTGATGGAGGACTCCAACGTTCCCCGCCTGCTGCTGCCAGCCTCTGAGCTTGCAGTTTGAAACATTGTTACAAATATAGAAGCGAAACAAAACCATAGAAACCTGCTTTCAGCCAGCCGGGATCTCAGAGCTGGAGTTGAAACAGTGTTTCAATTATAGAACCCAAACAAACCAGATGCCTGCTTTCAGCAGCCAAGGCCTAAGAGCTGGAGCCAAGCCTCAGAGCTAAAGCTGGCCCAGATTAAAAAAAGAAAAAAAAAAAAGAAAAAGAAAAAAAGGAGTGGTTGGGAGCTTCAGTCACCTGCCAGACTGAAAACAGCCCTCAGCCCCTCAGCCAGACTGGCCAGGCACCCCAGTGGGGACCCCCACCCTGAAGGGGGTGTGACCAGCTGCAAGCAGCCATCATCCCCTCATCCAGGCTGGCCAGGCACCCCAGTGGGGACCCCCACCATGATCCAGGACACGCTTCAGGGCAAACCAGCTGGCCCCCACCCATGCACCAGGCCTCTATCCTAGATAGTAAAAGGGTAATATGCCTCCCAGCACCGGGATCAGCGGAACCGCGAGGCCTCCCTGCACCGGGATCAGCGTGACGGGGGGCAGCGCCCAAACCCCCTGATCGCCCTGTGGCTCTGTGTGTGATAGGGGGCGGGGCCACAACCTCCCTATCTGCCCTACTCTGTTCATGACAGGGGAAGCCGCCCCAACCCCCTGATCCACCCTGCTCTGTGGGTGACAGGGGCAGTGCCCCAACTCCCCTATCGGCCCTACTCTGTGAGTGACGGGGGAGCTCCCAAACCCACTGATCGACCCTGCTCTGTGCGTGACAGGGTTCGGAGCCCCAACCCCCCTGATGGGCCCTGATCTGTGCGTGACTGAGGGTGGCATCGCAACCTCCCGATCCACCCTGCTCTGTGCATGACAGGGGGCAGTGCCCCAACTCCCCAATCGGCCCTGCTCTGAGCCTGAACAGGAGCTGCAGTGCAGGCACCTAGGGATTGGGCCTGCCCTCTGCCACCCAGGAGCAGGCCTAAGCCAGCAGGTCGTTATCTCCTGAGGGGTCCCAGACTGGGAGAGGGCACAGGCCGGGCTGAGGGCCCCCTCCCTCCCCCCCGAGTACACAAATTTTTGTGTACCGGGCCTCTAGTCTATATATAAAAGGCTAAGAGACAAGCCGACGGGCTGTCAGGCCGGTAGGTATGATGCACACTGACCACCAGGGGGTAGATGCTCAATGCAGGAGCTGCCAAGCAACAGCAACTTTGCATAGTGCTCTCTTGCACTCTGGGACCCCTTGGGGGATGTCAGACTGTCAGTTTCAGCCAGATCCCTCTAGGCCAGGCTGAGGGACCCCACTGCTGGAGGGACCCCGCATGCTCTGCAGAAGCCCTTCAAGCCCCAGCACTGCCCCAGGTGTGGCTGGCCAGGGAGGGACCATTGGAGGTTGGCTCCGGGGTGTGTCTGGCCTGTCTCGCCCAGTCCCGCCCCGCCAGCCATCTTCTAATTAATTTCCTTTCAATGTGCACGAATCCATGCACTGGGCCTCTAGTATTTTTATAAAAGAATGAAGAGGCCAAATAAAGCATATTTACTTACTAAATCTGTAGTGAAAACTGCTAGATAGTGAACTCTGCATCCTCAAATGTGGAGCCCAAAAAGAAAAAGGTGATGATTGTATCTATTATTATATCTTCAGTATCATGCACAGAACAGGTGTCTAACTTTGTTGAATGAAAGAATAAGTGATGAATCAATAGATTAAATAGAGCACTATCATAAGGTCTTCAATCAATTAATTGTTTCCCAAATTAAATAAAGGCAATATAGTAGAAAATTCACTTTACTTATATGAGCCTTATTTTCTTTATAAAATTCTGAAATTGAACTATAGTGTTGGATTATGTAGTTTTTCAAATGATGTTTCAAGGAACCTTTATGATTTTTTTTGGGGGGGGGTGGCTTAGAGTCTGAAGGGATGAGTTGGGCATCTAATACAGAGGAAGTCTTCAGGATTTAGGGATTCAGAATAATATTACATTGCCTTTTTCATACATCATGACAGAGTAAGCATAATTATTTGTTTTCTTCTTCCCAGAACTCCAATATGACGAGAAAGTGATTGTTTTTAAAAGAAAAACATGCAGATCAAGTAATGAAGAACAATACAAGAGCAAAAAGAAATTAGATACAGGATTTAGCAGATTCAAGAATGCTTCTAAATCAGTTTGCTAATTTTATACTAAGCATTGTAGGACTATTTGACTCTTTAGACTATGTCCTTTAAAATGCATTTTAAAATGTTTCATTTGAACAAAAAGTCCTAATGTTAAAAGCAACAAAATCAAAAAACCTTGACTACATGAAAGCCCACCTGATGTTACTGTTCTATGATTATTCTCTGGACAGTAGACTGTATTATGTGGAGTTGTGCATATTGTACATTTCCCAAAGCCATAATATAGCATGCTAGATGGGCACACAGCAGCAAATCCATTATGGCTTCCTGTCAAGACCACATTTTTCTGGTATCTTTATTCACCAAAGTCAGAAATGGAGTCTGAAGAAAGAAATAGAGAACTCTCTCTGATAATGAGTTCCATGAAATGCCATGCTCATCAAGTCCATTGTCAAATCTTCCATTTATGAAATGCCTATAACTATCGGAAACCTAAGTCATTTGTTATAGTAATTCATTAATTGGCAAGACAACAAGTACAGCCAAAGAATCATTTCTGATGAGATCAGCAGAGGCAAAACTGAAGCAATCTAATTTCAGGAAATATCTAAAAGGGGCTCACTCGTCAATGTGTTTCAGATGCCTTCACAACTTCAAATCTAATAGGCAGAACAGAGTTTTTCCTTGAGATAGCATTTTAGTGAAACACTTTTTAATTCATTTTACACAGCTCTTATTAGATTTGTAAGGAGATACACATTGTATAAGCACTCCATGGTCACTTGAGAGGAGGGTAGTTATGTGACTCATTTAACAGGCAATTACCTGTTTAAAAAAGAGACAAATATCCTGTGTGTGACAGAGGCAGTGTCTATATGACATGAACCAAATGTTTAAGACTGTTAAAAAAAATTCTACACTGATTTTGACTCTGAGTTCCTTTACAGAATTCACTGATCTTAGACTAGCAGTTAAAAATAACTGCTCTGTGTCTTGACATCTTGACTCTGGTGATGGTGACACAAATCTACACATGTGATAAAAATGCACAAAACTAAACAACACATACACCCGTGTATGTAAAACTAGTGAGATATGAATGAAGTGGATGGATTGCATCAATATCAATATCCTTGTTGTGATGCTAAACTATTGATTTTAAAGATGTTACCACAGGAGAAAACTAGGTGAAGTGGTATACATTATGTCTAGAAAAACTTCTTGCAACTTCATGTGAATTTCAAAATAGAAAGTTAAATATTAAAGTGGGTTCTAACTGCATAGTTTGTCTATACTGCCAACATAGCTTACTGTCATCATTCCAATTATATGTACTATGAGAGAAGTATGCACCTCTGATGGGCGTGTGGGCTTCACATAGAAGAACATCTTCCAAAACTCTTGTGTATTTCAAGAATGTCACTGATAAATCTCAGAGGGAAGGCAGAGGTGGGTGGGAAGAGGTTAATTAAAGAATTTATATGCATATATGCGATGTGTAATCCATGGGCACAGACAATAGTGTGGTAAAGGCCTGAGGAGGAGCAGGGGTAGACTAGCAGAGGTCAATGAGGGGGAAAAGGGTGCATATGTAACACTTTCTACAATAAAGATTTATTAAAAAAGGAATTTGGGTTAAGATATAATTCTCTTTCTTTCAACCTTTCATGCATGGGTTGGAATTAGGGATCAAAGGAGTTAGAATGGCACCTCACAATTACTTTCTTGCACTTGGGCCATTATAAGGACAAGGACATGCCCGGACTATCCCACTCATATGAGGAGGAGAGAAATGTGGATCAGAGCTGCCAGTTAAACTACTCTAGTCAATGCCATCCTGAAGCAGAGTCTCTGGCTGACCTGCAGACCCAGGAGGAGGTCCAGTCCAGAGCAGCTGACCCAGGGATTCGTACTTTCTAACAATGATTGTTGTTTGAAGCAATGGCTTTTGAGGTGCAGCAGGACTTGATAACCACTAGAATTATGATGGATGACCTGTTGGGTCTCAGATAGGTGGCTGGTATCTGGAAGATTTGGACAGAGGGGCAGTGGAAGAAGAAGATGTTAATACTCCAGACTTGTATGAATTGGAATACAAAATGGCAACATGGTTACAGATAATGGACAAATGTCAATTATTAAAGTTGAGAGAATAAGGCTTGCCAATAAGATCATAGTTGAGGTCATGTTTGAGGACCTATTTGAGTCATGAATTAACCTGATGCTGAACCACCTAAGTTTTTAATGAAATTCTTTTGCTTAAAGACCAGGTGAGGCCAAGCCAGCAGGAGGTGGCTAAGTGGCCTAACAACAAGGCCTGTGGAGTAGGAAGAATTAAAGTGGGTAGTTTTAGCTTCCATATATATCAGGAGGTGGCTTTATTTTCCCTGTAAAATATCATAAAGTAAATTTATTAATTTTTATAGGCCATGCAATCTCTATAATAAATATTCAAGCTGTCTATAATAGCACAAAAAGTAGCCATAGGCCACATGTAAACAAATGAGTGTGAATGTGTTCCAATTACTTTTTATTTATAAAAAACAAATAGTTCCCGGAATCAGCCCTAAGGCAATATACTAGTATATAATGTTTCAAGTGTACCTTATAATTAAATATTGGCATACACTACAAAGTGATCACCCCCAAAAGTCTAGTTACTATCCATCACCATGCAATTGACTCCCTTCACCTCATACATCCCCAACCTGTTCCCCTCTGGCAACTATCAGTCTACTCTCTGTTTCTCTTATTTTGTTTATTTTTTTATATTCCATATATTAATTAAATCATACAGTATTTGCTTTTGTGTATGACAAAGGAAACCATCATCAAAATGAAAAGGGAATCTACTGAACAGGAGGAGATATTTTCAAATCATTTATCTGATATGAGGATAATATCCAAAATATATAAATAACTTATGCAACTTAACAATACAAGCAAACATCCTGATTTTAAAATGGTCCCAAATCTGGATAGACATTTTTCCAAAGAAGGCATGTGCAAAGATATTACACATCACAAATTATTATGGAAATACAAATAAAAACCACAATGAGATACAACGAGATATCACTTCACACTTGTTAAAATGGCATATATATATATATATATATATATATATATATATATATATATATATATATATATATATATATATATTCTGTCAGTGGGAATGAAAGTTGGTGCACCCACTACGGAAAACAGCATAGATATTCCTCAAAAAAATTAAGGATAGAACTACTCTATGATCCGTACACAAAAAATGAACTCAAAATGGATTAGAGACTTGAATTTCATACCTGAAACCATAAAATCCCTAGAAGAAAACTTAGGCAGCAAGCTCCCTGGCATCAGTCTTAGTGATGTTTCTGTGGATCCAGCTTCCAAGAGCAAAGAAAAGAAAAGCTAAAATAAACAAATGAGACTACATCAAATTAAAAAGCTTCTGCACTGCAGTCATGCTTGATGGTGCCATCATCCCCTGGTAATGGCTTATGAACAGCTTGAACCCTGCAGGCAATTCTCAACTCCAGTAAAGAAAGCCAGCCTGGAAGCTTGTAATTAATCACATGATTTGAACAGTCTGTAGTGAGGACTGGGGAATTCTGATACTGACATTTGAGAAGAGGTGGTAGTGCTGGATACAATCTCTTGGCAGGTGGTTAAGACATCAGTATGCAGAGTCATTTAATGGCATCATCTTGGAAAAATACTGAACAAAAATTTGGGGAATTTTATGAGGGGTGAAACAATTAATTGTGTAAGGCTATTCTTGGGAAAGTCTCCCTAAAAGCCATGATAAAAGTAAAAAGTTAGGGTTTAACTTTTGAATGAGTCCATGGAACTTTTGGCTCAACCCCTGCAATAACAGAAAGGGTTTTAAAACAAGTTGGGTGAGGTTCCTTTTGTAGGGAAAAGTTTCTGATGCCTTAGCTTGTTGGCTAGGAAAGCTGTGACTTTACTTATATCTCCCCATCCATGGCTAACAGAAAGATAGATATTTGAGAAGTTATGCTAATTGCCCTTAGCAAGGATTAACTGTCCTTTCTATTTACCTCTTCTCTTTCTTTGACATCTTGCCCTTTGACACCTCTCCCACCACCATGACCCTGATGCATTTCTTTGAGCATAAGAACAAAGAAAAGCAAAAGGACCTCTCCTTTCTTGGCTTTCTGTGCCAAGCCCTGATCATCCTGTCCAAAATGGGTGGTCAGACATGTGAAGTTGAATCTGCCAGTGACAACTGTGTGTAAATTACTGTTGTCTTGTGTACTAAGTCTTAAGCTGGAATTAGCTGTAAAAGTACAGATATCTCCAGCATGTTAAGACTTGAATTTTATAGATGGAACTTGGAGGAGTCTTCATGATGAACAATCTATTGACACAATTTCCTAACTCATTTATCTCTAACATTCTTCTCCCTTCACTGAATCCCATGAGAGGAAGACAAAAATAAGGGGATATTGCAAGGCTGTGGAACCAAGAGTTAGAGGAGGAGGAGGAGGAGGAGGAGGAGGATGAGGAGGAGGAGGAGGAGGAGGAGGAGGAGGAGGAGGAGGAGGGAGAAGAAGAAGAAGAAGAAGAAGAAGAAGAAGAAGAAGAAGAAGAAGAAGAAGAAGAAGAAGAAGAAGAAGAAGAAAAAAGAAAGAAAGAAAGAAAGAAAGAAAGAAAGAAAGAAAGAAAGAAAGAAAGAAAGAAAGAAAGAAAGAAAGAAAGAAAGAAAGAAAGAAAGAAAGAGAAAAAGAAAGAAAAGGGTGAAACTATGCATGTGTGAGGCTTCTGGAGATTCTTCACAAGACAAGAGGTGGATTGTATTTATCATAAAGGCTTTTAGTAATGATGTGTCTCACATGACAGTCACTTGTGGTCTGGCCAGCTAGCAGAACATCTGCTTACAGAAAAGTGGGAAAATACGCAGACTATTATTGTGAATTGTGTTTCTATTCTAACCCTTTCATTTCCTTTCTAGACGGGGAGCTCAAAACTTTCCTGATTCTTTTATTATGAGGATAATAAGCAAAGGGTAAAGATGTGAAATTCACTGAGTCTGAATGAATGAAATATAGGAAATTATTATTGTGTAATAGTCTACCTAAAAATAGTATTGCTAAAGGGAACTGCAGTATCTACTTGACAGCTGACTTAATATAACCTAAATATAAAATAACTAGAGGCCTGGTGCACGGAATTCATGCACAGGTTGGGGGGGGGTTTCCCCTCAGTCCAGCCTGCACCCTCTCCAATCCGGGACCCCTCAGGGGATGTTTGACTGCCAGTTAAGGCCCAATTGGTCCTAAACTGGCAGTCGGACATCCCTCTCACAATCCTGGACCACTGGCTCCTAATCGCTCACCTGCCTGCTTTCCTGGTTACCCCCAACTGCCCCCTGCCAGCCTAGTCGCCCCTCACTGCCCCTGCCACCAGCCTAATCACCCCCAACTTCCCCCTGCCAGCCTGGGCACCTCTTACTGCCCCCCTGCTGGCCTGGTCGCCCCCAACTGCCACCCCTGCCAGTGTGGTCACCCCTCACAGCACCCCTGCCAGCCTGGCTGCCCCATGCAGCCTGCTATTCAGTCATTTGGTGATCCCTCACTGACCCCCCTGCTGGCCTGGTCATAAGTGAAGATGGGCTGCAGCAGTGGTTTCCATTGGCAGCTCTAGGAATATCTCTTCTTGACTAGGACTCTGCATGGGTTAGAATGGGTCTCACAGTGGAGCTGGAATTCCACAGATTACAGTGCAGGAGTCTTCAATATCAAGACGTATGTTACATATGAGCCACATATGTTATATTATAGAAAGGTTAAACCCTAATTACAGTAGCTTTCTTTATCTATGAGAGGCATGTCCCAAGACCTTCAATGGATGCCTGACACCATGGATAGTACTGAACCTTATACACCTGGCTTTTTTTCCCTGTACATACATACCTGTGATAAAGTTTAATTTATAAACTAGGCACAGTAAGAGATGAACAACCACTACTAATAAAATAGAATAATTATAGCAATATCATGATTTATGTAAATGTGGCCTCATTCTCAAAATATCTTAGTGTACTGTACTCACCCTCTTGTGATGATCTGAGATGATACAATGGGTACATGATGAGATGAAGTGAGATGAATGATAGGCATTGAGGCTATAGTGTTAGGCTACTGTTGACCTTCTGACAATATGCCTACTAAGTGACTAATGGTTAGGTAGAGTATATAGTATGGAGATGCTGGGCAAAGGGATGATTTGTGTCCCAGGTAGGATAGTGCATCATTTCAAGATGTACTCAGAATGGTGTGCAATTTAAAACTCATAAGTGTTTATTTTTGGGATTTTTCATGTAATATTTTCAGATCATAGTTGACCATGGGCAACTGCAGCAGCAGAAAGCAAAACCATAAAGAATGAAACCATAGATAAGTGGGATTGCTATGGTTAGATCGTAGTGGGTAAAATTTAGTTGACTGGGTATCCTTTCAGCTACACAATCATGTGAAAATGCAGATAAGAATGAAAAATAAGACTTTATTTTAGATTCATTCTGTACGTCTAAAGGCATCTCTCTTGAATTGTCATACAAGTGAAAGTATCACACACATATTAAAAGAATATTCTTCAGAGATTGTGAAAATGAGTTCAATTTATATGAAATGATAGAAAATAAAGCCATCCAAATATCAGTACTTTCATTTTTCTCTGAGGCATAAAATGCCACAGCTTAATAAGAAAGTTACAAATAAGTTACAAGGAAGAAAAGAAGAAAATCTTCAGACATACAGAGCAAGCTTTTGCTTTATTGTTTCCCTGATAAAATGATAATCTATCAAAAAAATTACCATCATCACAAATTCTGATCATCCATTTTACAACCAGTGATGAGAAAGTAATGGCTAAGGACAAAGTTAAAAGATTTGCCTCAAATTATTGCCACTACCATTGCATTTTGATATACAAATATGAAATAACAATGACTTGGAAATTGTTTATAAATTCTAAATTGCACCAAATAGTACATGCTCTTAGATGCACTGACAAAATATGAAGGGATTTTATTAGTTAGTAAGTGCCCCTATTTATATACTGGCTATATCTCTTCTTGCCCATTATGTTGTAATGTATCTAGAATATCTCCATGGTAACTTCTAGACACTTCTATCTTTGTAACTGAGTGTTTTCCAGTTATCTCACCTATTCATTTTATTATGTAGATGGACTTGCCTTGTCAAATAACTCTATGTACAGTAGAACAGATAAAAACTAGCATAATATTTCCTTTTTTCCCATGAGTTTTGCAGATAAATAATCCGCTAATGAATAATGGGGGAAAAGTGAAAAGATTTATGTAGAATTGAAGTTATTGTCATGTTCTCTGACAGTTAAAACGCTGAATGCATTGAAAAAAAATATCGTGCAAAACTCCATGAAGTAACATGCCTTGAAATATTTTATTTTTAAAATGTTCATTTAAAGATTTCAAAAAACCCCACAAAATTTAAACGATATCAGAAGGCAGATGCAAAGAAAACTGGTCACAGTCTTTCGAAAAATATTTTATGCACTATTCCTTCATTTTCATTTATTTTTGGGTAAGTTTCCATGGAGTTCTATCCTTGTGGGTAGAGTTACATAGTGATGTCTTGGAAGCAAGCACATATTCTAGAACTCAAAACCTGAAAAATAACATAATTGTCTCCCATGAAGTATTCAAAGAGCCAGAGGTTCTCAAGTTGACTTCCAAGAATAATCCCTGGGAGCACTTGTTAAAATGCAGGTTACTAAAACCCCAAAGGCCACCCTAAACCAGATAGTGCACCATATGTGCATTTTGAATAGTCTCCTTTATTTTGTTTAAAAACCATTGTTGTAAATGTTGGGTAAATAAATGCCCCCTTTGTCTATTTTAGCAGGTACTTTGGCTACTATTCTTTTTAGATAAAAGATAATTATGGCCAAGTCATTCTATCATTGTTATGCATTCTTGGCTTGTACCACATTGGTGAATATGGTCCTCCTATCTGGAAACACCAAAGCAATAGAAATGAGTCATCACAGCTTTGAATGTTGAGCACAATGAACTCCAGGCCCATGGAGGAGCAGATTTCCTGTGCAGGGTCTGTGAGGTTGTGTGCCTGTTCATTGTGCGTTCATTTACAGCTCCGGACATTTCAACTTAATTGAAATTGATGTAACTCAGTCTACAGAATAACTAAAAGCAGGACTATTATATATAGGAATCTCAGATAATCGGCAGAGTGAGGCAGGGGAACATCGGCTCCCTCTACGCATACATTTTCAAATGAATTATTAAATGATACATTAAAACTGGTCTTCAAAGAGGAATTTTTTTTCATGCTCCTCATAGGCTGTAACTCTTTTGCAACAGAACTATTCATGCAAATCAAAAATATATTCTGTGAAATCTGTGAATAGCATTTTCAAATGTCGTGTTAGAAGAATCATTGAAAGAGAGACTAGATTTCAGAAAGATAAAAAATATATATGCACATTAAAAATAGCCTAATATAATTTACATTTCTAAAATATGATTTCATGCACATTCTTTTTGGGCAAAAATTTGATAGATCTCCACTGAGATATAGTTGGGGTTTCTGCCAAATCTCTTTAATTTCTTTGCAGTGATAATCATAAAAGCAGAGAGAGAGAGAGAGAGAGAGAGAGAGAGAGGGAGAGAGAGAGAGA
Source organism: Myotis daubentonii (assembly GCF_963259705.1). Classification (NCBI taxonomy): domain Eukaryota; kingdom Metazoa; phylum Chordata; class Mammalia; order Chiroptera; family Vespertilionidae; genus Myotis; species Myotis daubentonii. The sequence goes on from NC_081846.1 coordinate 23,978,294, forward strand.
GAGAGAGAGAGAGGACAAGGGAGTGTATATGTGTGTGTGTAAAACAGTCAAATGTTATAAACTCTCCTTTGAGGTAATTTAAATTCACTTGATATTCTCTAATATGATAATGAAAAAAGCATAACTGAAAGAGGACTTGAAAATGAAAAAAAGAATTACTAGGAAATGAGCTAAAGTTATACCTTTCAATATTTTTGAGCTCTTCCATTTTAAAAATAAAGTACTCAGGACATAATTTTTTAAATCAATAGCATGAAAAAAAAATTCTCCCCTACACACACACACACACACACACACACACACACACACACACACACACACACAGAGAGAGAGACACCTTTCTACTAAGGAATGCGTATTAAAAAAAAAAAAAAAGACAAGAGTTTCAGGCGATGGAGATAGCTTTCTCTTATTCAAATCTCATGCTTCTCTGATTAAATGCTAAATGTTTCTTTACCTACTATTCCTTGATTTCTTTCCTTCCTAATATTGCTTTCTGGCTTTTGGACGGGTATTGGGGTGGCAGTCAGTCAGCACTTATAAATAAGAAAGCTTAAAAGTTACTAAAAATCAATTTTCTCCGGGACAAAATACCTACTCCTTATCACTAACACAGTGGGAATGCTTTCACTACCTCCCCCACCACAGCCTGCCCTTAATTATTGAGGAATTTATTCTTTAGGCCCCAGACTGGATTTGTGTCTTGCATGATGAATCCAAAGCCACCTAACCAACAATTTGATTATTATGAACTTTGTTTTATATTCAGCAACATAGAAATTAGTGGCCAATGATTACCAAGTTCTGATTTCCATCTCCCAATCTTTTGGCACATTTGGTTATTGTCTATTTTGATTGGCATCATTTGTGAATCCCTGACTTCTTCCTAATCCATGGCTTTCTGGTAACTCCTCCAAAGTTACTGAGATGAGGCCTCTCATCAGGTCAATGCATGGCCTCATTTTATCCCAGAAACTGTCCGAGGCCTTGGATTCTCTCTGTGCCACTGCTTTTTGGCAGATTCCATTGAGAGGTCAATATTTGATTTCCTTTCTAGATCTCACTACTCCTTGGCAATCAGACCTAAGACCTTTTCCAACATCTTGGAGATATGGTGTTCTGGATGATGTTTCATCCTTACTCATCAAATGACGATCTCCATTTCTCCTAATCTCTTCCCTTGGCTAAATTTTACATAGTCCCACTCATTGTCACCTCCTGGATCTGGAGTCATTAAGCTGTCTCCTTCTATTGTTCTTGCCTCAGGTGCTGAGGTGTTAACCTGCTTGAGTCTTCTCTCTTGCACAATATCTCCAGGACCTTTAGGTTATCTTCATACATCACAGCCCGATCTTTGGAAGCCCACCCCCACCCCCAATCCTTTTCCACCTTTCCTCAGTGTCACCTTTAGATCATATCTGCATGATCTGAACTGATTGGATTCAGGTGAGACTCTGCCACAGGTATTCTCTACAATGTCATGGATGTGTGAAAACGTGAGGATTCCTAGGGAGACAGATCCCTACTTAAGACAAAAGAAAACCAAGCACAACAGCAGTTTTTAGGTCATGAGGATACATTATGATTTCTTATTGGCAAAATGTTAATGTTGTCTTGCATACAGGGATCCCAGGGTTTCCTATTACCACCACCATTACCATTATACTTCAAAAGGTGTGGTTTTTTTTACCCCTCTTACTCATTTAATCTCACAATCACTCATTAGCTCTGTCTAGCATTTACTAGAGTAGAATCATTCCTAAAGTGGGATTATATTTAAAATCAGCACTTCTGGCAAGAATTGTGTAGAGTCAAAATGGTTCTTCAAAATTCTCTCTACAAGTTCATGAAATGTAGCATAAATGATTTTGTTTACTTCACTTCCTCATGAGGCTAATCCAACTAGTTTTTCTTACTACATTGAAAAAAAATCACTGTTGTTTCAGATGAGTACCAGATGAAGGATGTTATATTCATTTGCGATCTTTCAGAAAAATTGTTATTATTATTTGCTCAATATACATAGTGGGATTTGTACAAGTCAAATGTTCATTTGACATAATGCTACTAAGGTCTTTCCATTTAAAGACAATAAATATAAGCCAAGTGAGGTTAGGTAATTTGCCTAAAGTCATAGCTAGATATTGAAAGAAATTCATTACTTGCTTCTCCCCATCCTAAATCAGGTTCTTTCTCTATTGGTTAATTACTTTGGTCAGTGGTAACTGATTGATTATTAGTGTTATTCCTGGTTTCCTGTGTCAAGTAGGATTCTGAAGCTGAGTCCAGGCTCAGCAAGAAAGTCCAAAATGACCATTGCTCTGTCATGGGCAAGGGTGAACAGAGTGACATGCTTGCCAAGTATTAAGAATCAGGAATAGTTCTTTCCTTTCTTGACCTCTCTGTATAATCACATGAAGATTTTTTTTATTTTGTATATGTGTTTGTTTGTTTTTATTTCAGAGAAGAAAGGAGAGGGATAGAAAGATAAAAATATCAGTGATGAGAGAGAATCATTGATTGGCTGCCTCCTGCATGCCCCCTACTGAGGATCGAGCCTGAAAGCAAGGCATGTGCCCTGACTGGGAATTGAACTGTGACCTCCTGGTTCATAGGTTGATGCTCAACCAACTGAACCACACTGCCCAGGGCATGAAGATTTTAAATACAAGAATTAATCATATCTTTCCCATATGCTCTCAGTTAAATGAGGAGACTGAAAAACAGGAGGAAACATTCATAGAAGAGATCATTTATTGACTAATTTTTAAGTGTATTTTTACGATGGACAAATTCCTAAAGTATTCATTAACTAATGGAATAATGGCAGTGTGTGAATGCTATCTCTACAGAACAGGTTAAAAAGTGCACGATCATAATAGCTCCTTGTCTCTCAAAAAGCCTGGAGGCAGTCCCAGCACACTCGCCTTCCCTGAGAAGGATCAAGGGTCTTATTGATATTCATAGTTCTGTTCCCCTAAAGCTCAATACGCTGTTCCACTTACAGGCTGCCCTAGAGGATGACGAGAAAAGAAAAAAGAAAAAGCTGCCACTGCATTCGGGAAACAGCCATTTAGACCCAGTGTGGAATTAGGCTCAAAATTCCTGGAGGACTTATCTTAACAAAATCTTTCACCCAACCTCCTTCAAGGCTGCCAAATACCAAGACCTGTCCGTTCTCCAGTGGTCTATGGCGTGTGCTCTGTGTGGTGGCCATTGTTAGGCTATATGAGGGGAGAGCATGAAGATAATCTTGTATACTGACTCCTAGACTGAGTTACTTTCAGAGAACTAGCAGGATTGGGCTCCCCTTTCACTCTGATATGAAAAGTCACTTTTCTGTAGTTTGATGAGAAAAGCTGGGCATCTGTTTACTCCAGAAGAGTCCACAGAGAAGTTAGATTTTCTGCTGTCGGAGGTCCTTGATTTTTACTCTTCGCTCTGGGGCATCATTCTTCCTCAACACATTTCACCCTACACAGTGGTGCCACTATCCTCATTCATGCTTTGGGGAAAACTCTAAGGGTTTTACCAACAGTGGCAGGATGCAGCAAGAAAACTTTCTGATACTTCAGAAACGAAGACAACTTTGTCTTAAATAATAGACATTAACTCTTCCAAAATGTTCCTTGATTAATTTGTTCTGATCACCTGGATTTTCTCTCTGCTCAGTTTCCCCCCTTAGTGTTCACCGCTTTCTTCAAAACCCTCCCTTCTTTGCCTCAGACAGGTCACCTAGAGCTATTCTCCTGTCACATTCTGCAGAGGTCCTCACCCCAAATCCCTTGGTTGCCATCTGGCGCTTCCAACTTTCAAAATCCACTACAGACAAATTTAATTCTGAATTCCCATCACGAATCAGGCTCTGTATATACTCTGCACATCCAAATTCCACGTGGAAAGCTTTTCCATTCTAAAGCACCTGCCCTTGAATTTCACATATCCCTTGAATGTGGAACTGTGCAAGCTTTTGTTTGTTTTCATAGTACTTGTTTCCCTTCCTGAGAAAGAGGCAGATAGACAAAGACAGGGACAAAACTAGCATGCATTGAGTGTCTAATACATGTTGGGCATGATACTTGGAACATTTACATAGTTTAATCATTTAAATGATAAGCTACTTCTACCTCTTTTGTGGCTGGATACTCCGTGTTCAGCATATGGGCACTGACTTCAGATTAACAAGGTTCAAATTCCAGCCCCACCTCTTCTATGAGATTTCAGCCAAGCTATTTAATATTTCAGATTTTTATTATAAAGTGGAGATGATAAACATCCTTAGTGCAAAGGGTGAGTATTAAATGAGATACTCTGTGAAGGTAATGCACACAAAGCCTCAATTAATACTACTACTGCTGCTGCTGCTGCTGCTGCTGCTACCACCATAATGATGATGGTGGCTATGATGATGATGGTGGTGGTGGTGATGATGAAATTAGGAACTGTTTCTCTACAATCCTGTTGGCTAGACAAATACACATGTAAGTCCATTTATATGAAATGATCATACCATGGAAGCGCAAAGCCAAAGAAGTCCAAAGATGACCATGGCCAAAGCATCCTCCTATTATACTGACTTTGAAAGGTGCCAGGATTCACTGAGGACCCATCAAGAAGGGGCCATGCACATAGCTCAGGTCTCAAGAGTCACACCCCAGAGTGTCCATACATCTTTTCTGAGACCCATTGTCCTTGAAAATCTCTTTTATCGTTCACCTGTTCAGGTGTATCTATGACAATGTATTGCTTACTCATTACTAATAGAGTGTGAGGAAAGGATAATAAAAGTTAAGAAAAAAAATGAAACCACACAAGTTCCTTACCTTAGTCTGTGAGATGCTTCTTACCTGCTCCTCTGTGCCTGTCCAGCCTCTGTCACATCCTGCTCCACCTCACTCACTCTGCTCTAACTAAGCTCTTAGAGCAGTTGAGCAGAGTACTGTTGAGCATAAACCACAAAAGCCAAGAGCTTTCCTCCTTTAGTTAACCCTTCCTGGGCCAGCTAGACTCAGCAACAGGGCAGAATGCAATTTAATAGAAAACACACAAAAAACCAAGAGCTTTTCTAGAATTGGCAATAACTAATTACCACTTGTGAATCCAAGAATTAAATTTATCATCTCAACAGAAATGATTACGTTACTTAAGAATATCTTAACCCTGAAAAATGCGAAAGATGTTTTTGAAAGAAAAATACATAATTTTATTGAAAATCTTAAATAGCATGTATTGTTCCCTGTACTTAGAATAGCCTTCTTTCTCATTTCTGCAATTCTAAATTTTATCATTTTTCAAGTTTTTTCTCAAATCATATCTCTTCAGTGAATCATTCATTACCTTGCAACTTCCATAACACCTTGGATTTTTCTTGGATGAGTTTTTGCTTATTATGTAGTTATTTATTGCTGCCTAACATTACCTCAAAACCTAGTGACAAAATGACAAAAATGTTTACCATCTCACCATTTCTCTGGATCAGACATTCTGAAGTGCCTACAGGTTCTGTCCCAGGGTCTCTTATGGAATTGAAGTCAGGGAGTCAGTTTGATTGGCTCTAAAGGATTGGCTTCCATAGTGGTTTCCAAATACAGATGGCCAGTCCATGCTGTCTGTTGGTAAGAGGCCTCACTTTCTTTCTGCATGACCCTTCTACAGGACTGCTTGAATGTCTTCTGACATGCGACTGCCTTCCTCCAGAGCAAGTGGTCCAGGAAGGAGCAAGGCGGAACCTGCAAGGTCCTTTATGACTAAGCTTCTGAAGTCAAACACTGTTCCTTTTTTGGTATCTTACTGGTAACACAGATAGCCACGATTCTTAATGGGTGAGGACTACAGAAAGGTCATAACACCAGGAGGTAGAGATCACTGGGGACCTTCTTGAAAGCTGACTTCTACTTTTATTGTTTTGCATTATGATTATTTTTGTTTGTATCATAACAGCCGAGGTAGAAATTCAATTTGGGGGCTCTATTTTTCATCTTTTTGTCTTTTACATAATTGGTGTCACCAAATACATAATACATGTTTCATGAGAGAACATATAAACAGAAAACAGATGGTAAGAAATCCAAGTGGGCATTGTAGAAATCATCAGTACTCCCATTTAATGGTATCATCTAGACACATTTTATTCATACTTCTTGGAACAGGAGCAGAAGTCCCTGTTGGACATTATTGTAACTACAGAAACAAAGTGACCTGCCTGTGGTATTAATTTCTCTTTAATATGTTTTATATGTTTCATTCATAAATATGTGTATTGGGGGGAAAGTGCTTATTCCTTGAAATATGACATGCTTGGAAATGTTCCTTTCATATAGAAGTATCCACCATCATGAGATAGAATACTGTTATTTATGGAAAAAGATTGAAGTCAATTTAGTATAATGTGCCACATTTTAATTTTGCTGTTTTTATGCTTGGTACTAGAATTGAAAATAACACCAAACTAAAACGAAAACTTTGTTATTTTTTCTTGCTTTAGGGGAATTCACAATACACTCTAGTACCTATAAAATGAAAATGATGAAGAATTTATAGAGTTAAGCCATAGGAGAAAAACACTGTAGTTTTAACAAATTCAATTATCCAGAAAAGCAAATCCATTTTGTTTTTGTTAATAGCGCTGAAATTTGCATGCCACTCTTTTAATTAAAGCAGTTGAGAACACATGTTGTTCACTTCACGTCTATATATTCCCTCAGGGAACAAGTCAAGCTTTATGATAAAGCATAATGAAAATAATTTATATGTAAAACAATAAGCTCAATTCTCTAACCTAGAATTTTTCAAATGAGGTATTTTCAGATCACCTGTCTCAGAGTCTCCCTGGGAAAGAGAATGGTATTAGCTAAATAGTTGATTACTAGGACTCATTTCAACACCCCAAAGGTAATCGCCTAGAAGGCGGCCAAGGAATTTTTCATAAAATACTCAGGTGATTTATATACACCAACAGCAAAGTCAGGGCAAACTTCTGAGGTTTATTTGTTTTTCAATGTATATGAAATCTTCTTTCATCTTTCTCTTAGCTTCATCTCAAAGACTACTAAAGTATTGCTACCCTATTCAGGATAAATATAGGCTAATCCATGAAAAAACACACCTCCAAATCTTAGTAACATAACAAATGTTTGATTTTCTCATATCACAGTCCACATGGGAATACAGGTGTGACATGATTCCATTTGCAGGTTTCTATAGTTCGAAAGGCAGGAAAAGGAAACAAGAAGAAACATGTACTATGTTTTCAAGTATCCACCCAAAAGTAAAATGCATTTTATTAGCCAAAGTGTCATGTGACCACACCTAGTTAAAGAGGGCAGGGGAATAAAATACAACAATTTTCCAGGGGACAAAATTGTTATTCAGTAACCAACACTAATGACTACACCAAACCCCACATGTAATCTCCTCCTATGCCAAGAAATTGAAGTCCCACTTTGAGATATTTTTATTTGCTTTTTTTTTCTTTTTAAAAAATTATTGAATTTATTGGGTGCAATATTGGTTAATAAAATGATATAGGTTTCAGGTATACAATTCTATAATACATCATGGGTATATAATACATAATCTGTATATTGTATTGTGTGCTCACCACCCCAAGTCAAGTCTTTTTCTATCACTATGTATTCCCCCTTTACCTTCTTCTACATCCCTCAAGCCCCCTTTCCCTTTAGTAATCAGCGTACCATTGTCTGTTTCTATGAGGTTTTTTTCTTTGCTTAATCCCCTCACCCTTTTATACCCAGCCCTGTAACCCCCCTCCCCTCTAACAGCTGTCAGTCTGTTTGCTATCTGCTTCTATTTTGTTCGCAAGTTTATTATATTTATTTATTTGATCATTAGATTCTACATATGAGTGAAATCATATGGTGCTTGCTTTCTATGACTGGCTAATTTCACTTAGCATAATGTTCTCCATGTCCATCCTTATTATTCCAAAGATTTTCTTCTTTTTATGGCTGAGTAATATTCCATTGTGTAAATGTACCATAGCTTTTTTATCCACTCATCTACTGATAGAAATTTGGGCTGCTTCCAAATCTTAGATATTTTTCTATTTTAACTTTTCTTAGGTCATGAGCCATTGATAGGCATCTATTCAATTTTAATTAATATATACTCAGATACCCAACTGTTCTTTTCCTAGTTGTTTCAACCTTTTAAGGATATGCATGTCAATATCTCCTACTATCATTGTGGTTTTGTTAAATATTGCTTGCATTTCCTTTTTTTTTGTATTATACATGTGATTTATATAAAATTGCTTCTCGTGTTTCTTCTCAAGTTATTTATCATACAATGGTTCATAGTTATTATAGCTTTGTTTATGGATTGCACTCTCATTTTAGATGGAGCAAGAGTTAGTCCTGTGGAGACAGATGGGTGAAGGGGTGCTTCATAGACAAAGAAAATATCTGCATTCAAGCACATTGACTAGAAACAACTGGACTAGAAAGCTAGACAGAAGCTGGGTCATGATGTTCCTTTCATGTCTTTCTTATTCCTGAGATAATTATGATGAATACAAAGAAAATTAAATGAAATAACTCTCAACAAAAATGTTTTGCAAATGATGTGATGATTAAAGTCATCTTGAGTTGAAAGAAAGAGTATATTTAATCAAAATGACTTTAATCTTAGTTACAGAGTCACTGATATTGCAGAAATTAGTATTTCATGGCATTATTATCCTAGGAGCATTGGACACTGATTTTGTGGAAAGAACTCTCAACTATGAACATAAAAATTCGTTCACTATTTCTGGTTTTTGTCATTAAGGTATTTCAATACCTTTAGAAAGCTCAGATAACCTTTGTGTTTCAGTTTCTTCATAAATAAGATTGATATTTTTATAGTTTTCTTATTTAATGTATCAGGTTATGACATAATGGGTGTAAAAATCTCCCATAAAAATAAAATTAAAATTAGCATAAATAATCAAGATGTTCTTGATCCCCATAATAAACAATTCATAAGGCGTTGTCATCAATATTCATAGTAATAAAAATCTGACATTCAGTTTGGGCCTTTGTTAATAGAGAAATATTCTATTAGATTTTTTTTCAATGAAATCCATCAAGAATCACTTCCTTAATTAAAAAAGTAATATTTGAATATCAAGACTTAAAATTTAAGCTAAAATAAACCAGATGAAAATTTAAACATATATGTAGATATGATTTATATAAAAATCTCATAATTATTGGTTGCTTGGGCTTTTATTTAAAATCTCATCAAAATAATTAGAAGGATCATGTTTGATTCTGGAATATGTCATTTTGTAAACTATTGTAATTTTCTATTGATTATAAATGTTGACCCTTTGACCAATCAGAATATTTTCTATCAGTTAATTATTCCTCAAGAATCCCATTTACTTTTCCAATAATCAAAATAAATGCCATTCGTCATGAACTTTTCTGTGCCATTTAATAAAGGTTATGTTAATTTGAAAGTGAAATCACTTCTACATATCCCTTTTGGAGTAGTTCTTCATGAAACCCAATGGCATGTCCAGATCTGTGAGAATCTTGGGAACCAAAACTACAAAGAAATGTGGTCATATAAACGAACCCTAAAAATTTGACATCAGACTTATCTTTAGATTCTAATGTATTGAAAAAGATTAGGCCAACCTTCTTTTTTAAAAAAAAATACACCAAAATCCTCCATTCAACATGTGTTTGGGGGTACTTAATATATACCAGGTACTATAAACATTCTTGGAGTTTCAGAGAAAATGTAAGATAGAAAATATGTTTGATCACAAAGAACATATGATTCTTTCTTTTTAACTGAGGCAACATTTAAATATAGTGAAATACCCAGGGAGTTAATATCCAATTGCATGAATATTGACCAATGTATTCAGCTGTATAACCAACAACTCAATCAACACAGGAATTATTTACATCATCTCACAAAGTTTTCATGTCTCCTTCCAATCAGCCTCCATCCCTCATGGCTAACCACTGCCCTGATTTCTAGTAATATAGATTAATTTGGCCTATCTCGGGACTTCATAGAGATGAACTCCTAAAATATGTATTATTTTGTGTCTGGTAACTTTTGCTTTCGCTTAGTGTAATGTTCTCAAGATTCATCCATATTTTTGTGCACTAGTAGTTTATTTTTTTTATTACTCAGAAAGTATTTCATTGGATAAAGATGTAACTATTTGTGATATGTTTTTGACTATTTGAAGTTTTTTTTGTTGGTTTGTTTTTGAGGGGCTATAATTAATAATTCTATAAACATTCTTAAAAGGACTTTTTGTAGATATATGTTTTTATTTTTCATGGGTAAATGCCTAGGAGGGAATGGCTGGATTGTAGGATAGGAGTATGCTTCACTTCACAGGAAATTGCTGAAGAGTTTTGCAATGTGGCTGTAGCATTTTACACTTCAACAAGCTGATCTGTATCCTCGGTAACATTTGGTGCTGTAAGTGAAGTGGCATCTCATTGTGTTGTGGTTTTGAGTTACATTTGTTTCCCTTGTCATGTGCTTATTAGCTATACTCATATCTACATTTGTAAAACATCTGTTCAAGTATCATTTGCAACTTGTAAAATTGGGCATTGTGCTATTATTGAGCTTTCGGGGTTTATAAAACTGTATTCTTAAGATAAGTGCTTTGTTAAATATATGTATTGCAAATATTTCTTCAGCTTTGGGTTTCCCTTTTATATTTTCTTAATACATGTTGTTTTTATTTGTGATGAAGGGAATTGTTTAATTTTGGCAAGGTCTCATTTATAACCTTTATTTTTTGTAGGTAGTTATATTTGTTTCTTTCCTTAAAATTATTTTCTTACTATATGATTGAGAAGATATTCTCTTATATTTCCAAAAATCTTTACAATATTAGCTTTTACATTTAGATCTATGACACACTTTGAATAAATTTTTTATTTGATATGAGGTAGAGATCAATGACCACACTTTTTCATCCATTCATCTCAACATTCTAGTACATTTGTTGAAGAGACAAACTTTTCCACATGAAACTGCTTTACAGCCTTGTGTAAAATCAATTGACTTTATTTTGTGAATCTCTTTCTTGACTCTATTCTCTTTCATTGATCTACTGCTCTATCCACATACCAATGCCAACTGTCATTGTAACTTTATGATGAGCCTTAAAAAAAGGTGGTATAAAACCTTCATTTTTTCACATTGTTTTGGCTTTTCTATGTCCTTTGTATTTCTTCATGTTTTATAGTTAATTTGCCAATTTCAATAAAAAATACCTTCTGGGTTCTTGATTGGGATTTCAATGAATCTACAGACAGATTTAGTAAGAATTTATATCTTAACTCTTAACAATATTAAGTCTTTTAATACATGAACACACTGATTGGGCTAGACCTCCATCACCTTTCAGTCCTACCCAAACTTTCATATCCTAGTTAAACAGCTAGTTCTGCAGCAAGGACTCTCTCCTTGGCCTTGTGTTGGAATAGCGCCAGTGGTCGGCAAACTCATTAGTCAGCAGAGACAAATATCAACAGTACAACTATTGAAATTTCTTTTGAGAGCAAAATTTTTAAAACTTAAACTATATAGGTAGGTACATTGTGATTAACTTAATTAGGGTACTCCTAAGGCTTAGGAAGAGCCACACTCAAGGGGCCAAAGAGCCACATGTGGCTCGTGAGCCACAGTTTGCTGACCACTGGAATAGCCCAACCCTTAGCCAAGAGCTTACAGGAAACTCCCAGGCAGACTCTGAGCTAAATTTTTTCCTTAGTTCCTCTCTCTCTGATACCATACTCCAGCATTTCCATTCTCTTCAGAAAAACCACACTCTAGTCCCAGACTTTTCAATTCATCAAGATTACTCTGCTCTACATACACCAGTTTGGAATGTATTCCTAGGAAGAAGCCATAGCAAACAAACATGTCACTGACCTTCTGTTTTCTCTTTTCTCAAAGATGAAATCCTATGTTGCATGTTGTCTAATGTATGAAAACAGTTACTTCAAATTTTGTCCAGTTTTATGGTTGTTTATGGTGAGAAGGCTAGACTGGTATCAATTACGTAGTCATCATGGCAAGTAACAGAGGTATTGTAATTTATAGCTTTAAGGAAATCAAACACTAAAAATGTAATTTCTGGATTTTGAAAAGAAAGGCTGAATGCAATGAGAGAGAGAGAGAGAGAGAGAGAGAGAGAGAGAGAGAGAGAGAGAAAGAAAGAGAAAGGGAGTTTTCATAGTTAGAGGTTCAAAACAGGCCTCTTGGCCAATTATTTTAAGTATAGACCTGAAAGTCAAAGTAGAGTCAGGAGTGAAGAGAGTGGGAGAGAGTTACAGTCTTCTTATTTTAAATATAAAGCATGAATGCTTTAATCAGATGCTAAGGCTCAAGCATGTGTGAAAACACCATTATGTTCCTTGAAATCCTTCTCTCCAGGGACCCGTCATATTGTCACTTGCTTGTGGATAAATGCCATAGCTCAAACTGCTGGAACTCCCAGTAACTAAAATATAAATAGGATTTCTATTGATGAATACTTTTTGTCTCAAACCATTTTATGCCAAATTAACTAGATAATTCTGAATTCCTTTCTTTTGATGTTAATATTTCAGGTAATGGAATAAAAGAGTACTTTTAAAGTGGGATTAACTAAGTGGCCTTTCTATGTTCAAAGTTTCTCAGACAGCTTCCATATTTAATTTGTTTGAGAAACACCAGAATCTTATAACATTTCTATCTCTATTGAAAAAGAGAAAATTTTACAATATATTCATAAATTAAACTGCACTCACCATCTTTTTAAAAATTACAGTATCTTATTATCTAAATGAGAAATGAACTGGCTTATCATCTCTTTCCTGAATTGTCTACTGAAAGCTGGTCTAAGAGGAGTGGGGGGAAAGCCCTTTTCATCATTTTGTTTGGGTTATGCCTTGCTATTGCTCCCTAAGAATATAGAAGGCTTGTACCTAATATACCTGGGGGTTACTTTTTTCTTATGTTTTACAACATAAAAGATTAATGCAATTTTCCTGATATAGCTACTCATCTATTGAGAATTTAAATCACATTAGGAATTCCCATTTTCAATTAAATTGTATTCCCTATGCCTTTCAACTACCGGGAAGGAAAACATTAGGCAAAAGGAAAAGTTATTAGGCTAGAATGCAATCTCAATGTGTCTCATTATTCCATAGTTTTTACTGTCTTTCCCTTCTTATGTGCCTTAGAGACTGTAGTCAAGCTACATTTATACTTGCAATCTATCGTCTATTTTAGATGTGTAGTCAGACTAGCTTTTTAGAAAATTCTGTTCACTCTGCAGTCATATATATTTATTGTGCTCTGGAGAATAGCCCTTACTTAAGGCATTAAACTTATAGAGTCCGGTTGTACTCTAGTCCATTTGTCTGATGTGCAGGTATATACAAAAATATTTGATCATTTTGTATTATTTTTGAACATGTATTCTTTGGATGAAAGGTCAGCAAACCTGTTCTCAAGTCAAAAGGTGAAAAAATAGGATCGATTCTCCCCGTAAGTCCACATACAAATTCATGAGAAATTTTAATGAAATCTCCTGGAGTGGAAATTTAATAAGAGGTTTACCCCTAACTGGTTTGGCTCAGTGGATAGAGCATCGGCCTTCAGACTAGAGGGTCCCAGGTTAATTCCAGTCAAGGGCATGTACATTGGTTGCAGGCACATCCCCAGTAGGGGGTGTGTAGGAGGCAACTGATCCACGTTTCTCTCCCATTGATGTTTCTAATTCTTTATCCCTCTCCTTTCTCTCTGTAAAAAAATCAATAAAATATTTTATATATATATATATTGACTTTTTACAGAGAGGAAGGGAGAGGGATAGAGAGTTAGAAACATCGATGAGAGAGAAACATCGATCAGCTGCCTCTTGCACACCTCCCACTGGGGATGTGCCTGCAACCAAGGTACATGCCCTTGACCGGAATCAAACCTGGGACCTTTCAGTCCAGAGGCCAATGCTCTATCCACTGAGCTAAACTGGTCAGGGCAATAAAATATATTTTTAAAAAAGAAGCAAGTTTAGCTATTTAGTTATTTAGATGATTTTAATGCAATTTTCAAAACTAAATGAAGTCCTTTTTAATTTTTAAATAAACCTTACATATTAGAATAGATTTAGATTTATAGAAATGTTCAAAAGTAAGGGTTCCCACATACCTCATACCCAGTTTCTCCTGTTATTAGAGGTTTCATTACTCTGGTATATCTGTCACAATGGAACCAGTATCTATACATTTTATTAGTCTTCATGGTTCTTAGTATCTTTTTTTGTTTTTTGAAGGCAATGCCATTAATACCAGTATCAGAATTTTGAGTTGCTTTTATTCGACTTCCTGGTTTACTTTCTTCTTATAATTCCTTCTCTCTCCCTTCCTCCCCCAAACCACCACCTTTTCCTTCCTGATCATCTTCCTCTTCCCCTACAGGCAAGCCTCTGCTATTTTTTGATCTTCAGACGATAATTTCCTGATAGCAATGAGACCTTGTATGAGACACTCTTCCTCCTGGGCTTGAATTTTTGCACCTGAAAATATGATATATTTGAATTAGAGAGTGTCTCAAACTCCATGTAGGTCTAAAATGTCATGATTCTGGTAACCTATGGTGATGCTGAGTATAAAGAAAGAGACCATGCCATAGAGTCTCCTGCTTTGCTGGCAACTGAGGAAAGAGGTTGCACGAAGAATAAGCGATGGAGTCAGGAATGACTCTGGGTTTCTACCACTGAGCCCACTGTCTCCACCTCTTCCCTCTACTGCCTTTTTCATGGTGTGTATTGATAAGCTGATCTCTATGGAATTCCATATAAGAAAGGATTTTATGTGCAAAGTATTGTGGGAGCTGTTAGAGGAGGTGATTTTTGTTGTATCTTGAAGGCAGAGCAGAATTTTATTGGATGGAGGGTGTAATTTTGAGTTACATCTTTAAGGCAGATTAGAACTTCAACTGTTTATTCTTAGGAAAAGAGGCATGAGACTCCCTGGGATATTCAAGCAACAGCAGGTATTTGTTTATAGAGTGGAAGTTGCTCTTTTCAGCAAAGGGTAACTTTTTTTTTTAAGCTACAGGATTTAGGATTATTTACCATCCCAATCACTGGGACCTTTAATCCATTCTATTAGAACAGCACCAATAGTTTAAGAAGAGAAAGTCATCTTCATGATCCTTAGTAATCTTAGTAAGATTACTGTGAAAAGTGTCTACTCTTCTCCAAGCAGATTGAAATGCATAATTTTCCACCTGAATGAAGAGAAACCAGGATTATTTAAAACAGTGACTAATTCCATTTCCTTCTCCAATTAGTCTGGGTTTAAGGATGTGGAGAGAGGGAAATGCTATGATTCCCAAAGAACTGGCACTGTTTCAAGTGCTGTGAGAAGTAGGAAAGGAATATGAAATGCATTTCAGGTATAAAATTAGCAGTTTGCCAATTGAAAGGGCAAGATTAATATATTTGAAATGATTAGCTTACAATGCAATGGTATGTAATTAATGGCAAAGTTGTGTGGCACTACCTCCTTGCCCACTGGCAGGTCAATATCTGATTAATCCTGTTTAAGTATGCTTTTGACTCAGAATACAAAACTTAAAAGTTCAAAATAATGCAAAGGACTTTCTCTGATATTTAGTGAGTGGCTTCTGAATCATGGTATATAATTTCCTTTTAACATGGTTATTGCAGAAATGAACTGTTTACAGTATGAGATACTTCCATACATGTTTTCTAAGCAGGGCCTTAAACCAGTTAATGCTCTTGAATATTTGTGACAAAAATAGAAACTGAAAGGGAAGGTACAGCTCCTGATACAAGGTGGCCATTTGATAGCAGCTCAATAAATACACATTGACTTACATGCATTCTAGGCATGATGAAAGGTCTCATGGTTCCCTTAAAATCACAGAAGCGGGTAAGTGGTGGTGAGTCAGCAGAGCTTGTTGCACCAGCTAAGATGGTGCTTCCTTGAATCCCTAGTACCCAGGGCTGCTTGGAAGCCCATCACTTGTGTCTACTAAGGCTACTTTCACCATTTCTCAGCATGAGCATGCCAACCTCTAAACTCCTTTTCCCCAAATCTCACTAGTTCCCTTTTTCCCGCCCTCATCTTTCTAGTTCTGTCTATAGAGGTTTCTGTAGTCCTACTTATCATTTCCTTCTTTGTACAAATGCCCTTGAACCAAAGTGAACATCTCTGCCTGTATTCTTGTGCCCTTGTGAGGAGTATTCCGCTCCTTAGAATTCCCTTTGCTCATGGTCCATGTAGTGAACTCAGCTCAGATCTTGCCTTTCCTATAAAGTGTACCGCACAGACCCCTCAAAGGAGTGCAGATCCATGGCTCTGCCATTCCATTTCCCCATCATGGGAAGTTGATTTCTTCACTGGACTATTAGCTCCTCAAATAAGAAGTATATCTTGTTTGCTGGATTCATTTTTTTGAAACTTTTCATGCATCTTTTAGTAGTTTCTATTAAAAGTATAATAAATCTTTACTGTGAAAAGTTTAGAAAACAAAAATGCATGTAAAGAATATACAAACAACTATCTATACCCTACATCAGAGAAGTCATTTTCTTCAATTTTATAAAGTCTCTGCTTGCCAGTTTCCTTTAACAAATGTATAGGAATAACATTTGATTTTTACATTAGGGAAATATATGTAATTGTATATTATCTTATCTTATCTGAGTATGATATCATAATCAGTACTTCATAGCATTAAAAACCTTCAAATATATATTTCTTTCCATATTTTATTTAACCATTCCAGATTTTTTCAAATGTTTGCATATCTATAAAATAATGGGTTTTATATATATAAATTTTTCTTAATAGCAGCCATATTTCCTGTCCCCCTGAATAACACTATAACACTGTTGTCCTTATGTGAACTGTGGTTTCTTCTATTTTTTTTTTATAAGTTGACTCAAGTGCACCTGTTCTCTTGGCCTTTGTAACTATAAAAGAAATATCTTTCATCAACACTTTCCATTGCCAGTACTGTAGGAAATGCAAATGTGTATCACATGGCATCTGTTTTGCAATTAATTGGTAATAAAAAGAAACAACAGCTTTATTATTATTATTTCTCCAATAGCTATTTCCCAAGATAACACATGCTTCTTTACTCACCATTGTGAGAATAATTCTCCATTGAGCACCCTGCCACTAGAAGAATTAAAGTCAACATTTACATTTCCTGTCTCCCTCCATTGAAGGAGAACTGATACCATTACATCACACATATTAATCATTACTATAGGCTATGAATCAGTCCACACAGTGAAATATTATGGAATAGCATCTAGAATTATTGTGGCATAGCATGAATCCTTATAGGGATATATATCTCTAGCCATTATTTTTATAGAAGGAACTAAATATATAATAACTATTAAGTCAGCTTCCTTGTTGGGTGGACTTGTGTTAATGAACACTAAGATTAATTCAGATTTAACTTTGTGATTAATTGAGTTGCTTTCAATTGGTGAAAATTGAGAAATGTCAAATCGAAAGTTTTACTTTATGGGTTGGTCCATCAAGATGGTCTTACACAAGATGATCCTCCTGCTCTGAAAATATATTCTGTGGGATGAATGAATGAAAGTGAGGAAAAACCAGCTCTGTTGACCCCTTAGCACTTTGTAATCACAAAGTGTTTATGTTCACACAGAAAAGTTTGCTTTTTACTGAGCAAAGGCTATATTTTTGCAACAAATTAAGTATCATAACTTTATTCCCTTTGTGTAAAAATAACTGTAAGTTTATTTAAAATGCATGTTTTTGCCTAAGTATTATGTCTAATATTACAATGAAGACAATTAAAAACACACAAACAGCCTGCTACTTTGTTGTTTCTCATGTTTCCATTTGTTTTGGTTGATAACAGTCTTTCTTCTTAATACAGTCCTTTTTGTCATTTCATTTTATCCAACTATGGGTTGACTCAACAAGAGAAATTTAAAGAGATTCCTACTAGTTATAAATGGGAATAGGTTGTCAAAACCACTAATAAAAGAACATCTTTTAAATGTTTTATTCCAATCTGTCACACCTCTACTTTTCCGCAGGTTTCTATTTTGTATTAAAAAAAAAAATTATACCATGGTCTAAAACTTGACATTCAGGTTATGAGGCTATAAGAATTTTTTAGACAACAGTTTAAATAGTCTGTTAGCTAAATTAGTTTTATTCTTTAGTCAAATGCCATTGGTATATTCAGAATGATTTATTTCCCTTCAGCACTATGGAAGTTGAAGATTATATGCTCTGGCAGCCACATTCTGTGATAAATCTGAGTAAATTTACATAACATTTCATAACTTCCTAATGGAGGAAGGGAGTTTACAAAGGAATTAAAGGTCCTTTAAAAAAAGGGTGCCACACAGTGCAAATGATCACATAAATTAGGTTTTTGGAATAATCACATTTGGGGAAGATTTAATTGAACTTTGGGAAGACAGTCAGTTCAGGGGAATGGAGGGACTGAAATTTAGCATTTCATTATACTCAGCTGAGAATTAAAATGTAAAAATCTGAAGAAACTAAGACATAATCATTGTCTTTATATTTTCTGTTGTTTATGGCACTCAGAGAGCATGTAGATATACAATTTACTAGTAAAGAGTGAATGAACCTGTATATATGTACATAACTGAAGACTTAGTGTTTCCAGCACCTATGTCAAAAAGTCAAAGTTGAAATTCACGGTGACTCATGACAGAGCAGGACATTGGGACATGGCTCATCTAGCAGTTCTTGGATCCTCCCTTCCAGATCTGCACTTGACCCTTGACCTCAACCACATTCCTAAGCTTGACCTCAACACTGAAACTCACTCCTTACATTCACTCCTGATTCCTATGTTTTCTTCACTGTCCTTTATCTTTACATTTTCCTTCATTCTTACCCACCTTGAAATGTACTTGTTCCCTGTGCTTCATCCTAGAGTTAGGATAGGTGTCTGGCTCAGACACAGGGTAAATGGTACATTTCACTTCATTAAAAAAAATAATAATAATAACGGCATGAAAGGGCAATGGTTGCTTTTTTTAAGCTTTATATGGACAAGATACAAGTCCATATGCCCCTCCTCTTAAAAGATCTGGTGACAAAATGCCATCCATCCTTTTTAGACATATTATCTGGGTCAATGGGTTGGCCTTGGGAGCTGAGTAATAAATGTACCATGGATTCTGATTGGTTGCAGCCAAATGGATCAGATCAACCTCCAGGGAGTCCCTGGGGCTTTATGTAATTGCCACTGCTAGTTTGACTCTAAAGACACTTAACTCTAACTTCATCACACCCTATCTGCTCAAATGTGGCCTATTTAGAATTTGTTCATATGACTTATACAAACCAAGCATTATTCTAACACTGAGTGGACAACCTTTTCATGAATACAGCATATCTTTTCCTTAACAATTTGTTGTTGATACTGTAGGATTATAAATTGCATGAGCTGAAAAAAATCAAAGTGATCATTTGACTTATTATTTTTTTTCATTTTTTGAGTCAGTATGCCTGAGGTTGAATGACATACTAGTACATAAGACATGCACAAAAGAAGTTTGACATTACTTAGTGCTTCTCATCACCATTTCCCCTCATCATGTGCTACGCAGATGCCTAAGGGCTGGTGGATTTGTTGAAGTCATGATATTTGAGAAGTTGCTGGCCTACAGAATTAGGACAGAGTTTCAAAGCGCTAATTTCTCTGGGTCCGTAATCTCTCCTTTATCTTTTGTGAAAATCTGGTCATTGTAGTCATTTCTTAGGTCATCTTCTTTATTATGGACTTTCTAGTAATGTCCTGCATTACATTATAAGTTGTTAAGAAAAAACTCTACCTGATAAAGCTCTAAATGATATGTCTGAATTAGATGATAAACAGCAGAATGGAGAGTAGAGGAGAGTAGAAGAGGAGCATGTGGGAAGTGTGTCTGCAGAGCATGACAGAGAAACACATCTGCACCAGCGGTGGCACCTTCCCCAAGGATGGCTGAGTCCTCTACCATTTTCCTTTCCCATCTCTCTACCCTGGAAATGTTTAGCATGAGCTACTTGCAGAAGAACCTCTATCCTTCACCATGTTGTTTAATTCTCCAGCCCAGCTGTGGAGTATTGGAAGTGTCCTTCAAATGAAACTCAGTTACCACACACAGCATCTCACCAAATGTAAAAAGGGTTCAAGGTGGCTCTGGAAAACACTATATGGTCTGCATGACTGTAACCCAAAGTGCTTCACAAACCTATGTGCTCTTATGCGGCAGGCTTTTTAAAACACAATTTTCCTTAAAATAGTCTACCAAAATGTCACAACATTTCATATTCACAAACATATATTCACTAAAGGCCTGGTGCACACAATTTTGTGCACTGGGGTGGAGGGTGCTCCTCAGCCTGGCCTGTGCCCACTTGCAGTCCAGGACCCCTTGGGAGCAGGCCTAAGCTGGCAGGTGGGCATCCATCTCACAGTCTGGGACCCCTCACTCCTTACTGCCTACCTGCAGAGGAGGCAGGAGACGCTCCTGCCACCACCACTGTGCTCGGCAGCCATGAGCCTGGCTTCTGGCTGAGTGGTACTCCCCCTGTAGGAGTGCACTGACCACCAGGGGGCAGTTCCTGCATCGAGCATCTGCCCCTTGGCGGTCAGTGTGTGTCATAGCGACCAGATGTTCTACTGTTTAGTCGATTTGCATATTATGATTTTATTATATAGGCAATTTAAGTAAGTGAATGAGGACTTTTTCCATAATCTAAATGGTGTCTTTTGGTAGACAAAGAAATATATTTTTTAACTGCATTTTACAAACATTGTTATTAGTGAACTAAAATGAGCATGTAAGATAGAATATGCTTTTTCTTAGGAAAAGAAGCAGTATGATCTCTTGGCAATAACTTATCTCATCCCAATCCTATATAGTAAAGAGACAATAAGCAAGTTAACCCTCACACCCTCACAAGATGGCTGCTTACAACCAGGCCAGCAGGGGGGTTAGTGAGGGACGACCAAATGACTGAACAAGCAGGCTGCGTGGGGTGACCAGGCCAGCAGGGGCCAGTTAGGGGCAACCAGGCCAACAGAGAGGACAGTTAGAGGCGACCAGGCTGGCAGAGGGGGGCAGTTGGGAGTGACCAGGCCATCAGGGGGCAGGTAGGGCAACCAGGCCAGCAGGGGGAGCAGTATGGGATGACCAGGCCTGTGGCGGGGTGGGGGGGGGGGAGTTAGGAGCAACCAGGCCGGCAGGGAGGGGGCAGTTGGGGGCGACCAGGCAGGCAGGCAGGTGAGCAATTAGGAGCCAGCAGTCCAGGATTATGAGAGGGATGTCCGACTAAACTGGCAGTTGGACATCTCCTGAGGGGTCACGGATTGGAGAGGGTGCAGGCTGGGCTGAAGAGACCCCCCTATGCACGAAAATCATCCACCAGGCCTCTAGTATCCTATATAATAAAAGGCCAGGACCATAAGCATAATGACTGGAACAAATGCTTGACCAGTCACCATGAAGTGCATTGACCACCTCTTGGTCCCTTCTCCCTGCCCCACAGGTTCTGATTGTAGCATGGTGAACTGGGAGCCACAGTGAATGGGGTTGGCAGTAGGGCGGGACTGGGGACTGTTGGGCGGAAGCAGGCATGAGCAGTGGTGAGCATCCAGCAGCAAGCATTGCGGGGCAGTGGTGGCAAGCGTTGCGGAGTGTCACGGGGCGGGGAGCATTGAGGAGGGTCATAGCGCTGTGGAGGCGAGCATCACAGAGCTTCTTGGGGCGGCTGCGGCGAGCATTGTGGAGCATCGTGGAGAGTTGCGGGGCAGGGAGCTTCACGGAGCGTCACGGGGCAGCGGAGGCTAGTGTCACTGGGTGTCATGGGGCATTGCGGGGCGTCGAACATGGCCATGGCCCTGATTGCAGGCTAGGCCTAGGGACCCTACTCACACGTGATTTTGTGCGGCCTCTAGTATATATATATATATATATATATATATATATATATATATATATATATATATATAACTTTTTAAAATATAATGAAATTTAGGTTCTAAATAATCTACCCAGAAAGCCTTTTAAAACATTAAGGATTCATCCAAGAAAATATTGATATATTTAATAATAAAGACATAAATCATTTTGGATAGATGTATTCCATCAATAAAATTTAAAATGCAATATAAAAACTAAAATAATAGTTGCAACATACATGATAAAAAAGTGTTAATGATCTTACTATAGAAAAGGTTCTTATCTAATCTAATAAAAGAGAAACATGCAAATTGACCATACCTCAGCTACACCCACAGCCACACCCACAAGCCACACCCACCAGCCAATCAGGAGCAAATATGCAAATTAACCCGACTAAGATGGCGGCAGCCATGGAGCTGGAGTGAGCAGGAGGATTGGGTTGCCCCCAGCGATGGAGGAAGCCAAGCTTCCCGCCTGCCCTGCTGGCCCTGAGCTCCACTTAAGGCTACAAAGTTTCAATTGTAGAAGATAAATAAATCCCAGATACCTGCTTCTAGCCTGCGGCTGCGGCCAGCCTGAAAATGGCCATCAGCCCCTCACCCAGGCTGGCCACACCCCCGTGGGGTGAGGGTCCCTGCTGGGGGGCTTGGCCAGCCTGAAAATGGCCCCCAGCCCCTCACTCAGGCTGGCCAGGAGCCCCAGTGGGACCCCCACCCTAATCCAGGACACCCTTCAGGGCAAACCAGCCAGCACCCACCCATGCACCAGGCCTCTATCCTATATAATAAAAGGGTAATATGCAAATTGACCCGAACAGCAGAACCACTGGGAATGACTGGTCACTATGACACACACTGACCGCCAGGGAGCAGATGTTCAATGCAGGAGCTCTCCCCTGGTGGTCAGTGTGCTCCCACAGCGGGAGCTCTGCTCAGCTACAAGCCAGGATGATGGCTGCCAGCACAATGGTGGTGGCAGGAGCCTCCCCTGCCACCTCAGCAGCGCTAAAGATGTACGACTGCAGCTTAGGCCTGCTCCCTGCTGGCAAGTGGACATCCCCTGAGGGCTCCTGGGCTGCCAGAGGGATGTCTGACTGCCAGCTTAGACCCGATCCCCCAGGGAGCAGGCCTCAGCCAGCAGGTGGACATCCCCCGAGGGGTCCCAGACTGCGAGAGGGCACAGGCCAGGCTGAGGGATACCCCCGAGTACACAAATTTTTTTGCACTGGGCCTCTAGTATATCATAAGAAATACTGATATAGATAATTAAAAATAAATGCAAATGGCAAAAATGTGAATGCTTAATTTCCTTAGAAATCAGAGGACTGAAAATTGAAAAAACATATAAATTTTTCAAACCTTAAGGGAGACTAGATATTTTTAAGATATTGTTAAGAATGAAGGGTAAAGAAATACAAAAATGCTTCTGGGAAGTAAATTACTTTACAAACTTTTGAAAGGTAACTTGGGAATTTAAAAAATCACATCAGCTAGTAATTCTGCTTTTGGAAATGTATCTCATGGGAATCTGGGTCAAGTTCACAACCTTTCTGTAAAACAATGCTCTAAGCAAATTTGTGTAATATTAAAAACTACAGAACCTTACTTGACTGGTCAGCAGAGAGGATTAGAGACAATGCAAAGTATGATGTTATATATTAAAGATCATGCCCTCATAAATATTAATGTATTACTATGTTAAATAGTATTTTACATATATAACTTATTCAAAAATATTTATTTGTTAGAATTTGAACTATACATTACTTAAAACAACTCCTTGTAGACTCTGTGTGATATTCAATGGTCCTGACTAAGAGGGTAGAGTGATGAATTTTTGATTTTACAATGGTGTGAAAGCAATGCACTTTCATAAAAACCAGACTTTGAATTTTGAACTTTTTCCAAGCTAGCGATATGCATGATGCTGGGCAGCAGTGAGCGGTGGCTCCCAGACAGCCATGTGGTCACAAGGGTAAACAACCGAAACTCTACAGTGTACTACTGGGTTGCCAGCATTGTTGGATATTGGGTTTTTCATCTCATCATGTCTACAACATGCCTATCTATGTCTCCTGCTTCTGGTGAAAAGAAGAGGAAGGCAATTAATCTTGAGATGAAACTCAAGGTAATTGCCCGACTGGAGATTAGTGTAAATGTTCTGAGCACATTTCGGGTAGGCTAGGCTAAGCCATGCTGTTTGGTGGGTTAGACGTATTAAATGCATTTCCAACTTCCACTTACAATATTTTCAACTTATGATATGTTTGTTGGGATATAACTATACGTCGAGGAGCATCTCTCTCTGTCATCTTACATAACTCTTACTGTCTATGATGGTCAATTATGGATACAGTAATGCATAAAAGTATTGTTTGCTTTCACAGTTAAACAAAAATTATATTGAATAAATATTTCCTCATGTATCCCGCATCACTCTAACTCACTTAACCTGAATACTCTCACCCGATTCAGTCCCCTGCTACCAATAGGAGGCTATGATGGTATTGGGGAAAAGAAACAGAATAAAGCTAATGTTTAGTTCAATTTGGTTTCAGAGACAGTGGCATCTTTTTAAAGATACTCTCCTTGGCATCTAAGAAACCAGGAGCCTATACCCTCTTCTGGTACCTTCTCTACTTTTGCTGGCACCTTCTCTATCATGACACCCCCACAAATGCTTCAAATAACTATGTCCAAACAAACAAACAAAAACCAGTTTCTTCACAATGCTCAATTTTCATCTAAAATGAACATCAGCCTTTTTATCTATCTACAATATAATTCTTACAACATGGCTTTAAATAAATATTTTAATCAGAAGAAAAACAACTTCAGTTCATCCTGCAAGACCAGGTGCTTCATTGTTAGTGCTCACTCCCTTAAAATAAATATGGGAAGGAGGAGAAGGAAGGAGAGAAGGCAAAGGAGAAAAAGGAAAAGTGTGGAGTTATCCTCCATTCCAAGTAACTGAGGCTTTTGCAGAAAATGAATTTATTCTATATAGTTTAAATTTGTAATTAAGATTTTTAGACCAGATTAATTAGATAAATGACCCTGATGATTTTTTCTGTAGCTCAACTTTGTTAGACATTATAATAAAAAATGCATTCCAAAACAAAACAAAACAAAAAACAGGAAAGAAGAAGCAAATACTCATTATTACTTGTGTATAAGTCAAGGGTAACATTCACATGGTCCCTGGAGAGCAGTGAGCCTCTTAATGTCAGTTGAGAGAAAGATCCTGGAGAAGTCAAATCTGCACCAAACAAGGAAGAATGATTTGCTGGAAACATCTGAAAATGTAAGCCAGAAAGAGATTCCTTGTGTTAAAAAATCATCATCACAACTGAACAGATTTCTACCACACCTAAGTTTTCAGTATAGTCTACATTTTCTTTCTTTTCTCTTTAAAACAACACAGAAGCATATCTCTATTTTATAATGGGAAGCAATGGAAAAGTGAATGCATTCTACATTTACCTGCTTAACCACACCTACTGTGCTATGTATGAGAAAGAGCTGGAAAATAAGTATTATTAAGAAGGTATGCATAAAAGTAAAAATGCATTTAAGCCTAAAAGCTATAGTTTATACATAAGGTGAACTTTAACAGTTAGTTACACTAGTATAAAATAATTGAGTGAGCATTCATCTCAGTTTACTTTTAAGTTTCCAGAAGAAAAATAACCTTAAAATAGTCCTAAACATTTGGAGTACTTCTGAATTAGAATTCTTTGAAGCATGAAGATAAATTGATTCCAGGATGATTCCACAAAGGCACCCAACGAGTTATAAAGCTGCTGAGTGCATACAACTGTTGAATGTTTAGTCTATGAGCACAACACATTTTCTAGGCCCAAGATGATGGAGTTTTTATTGCAAATGGGCAAGATGGTTTAAGTTAGGGTACGGCTGTCATTTTGATATACTTGTGAAGCCTCATGTCTCTAATCTTTGAAAAATCCTTAAAATGCAAATGTCAAACATACCTAATTGGTTCTGAAGTTTTAGTTCATTGTAAAGGGTTTAAAATGAATAAATATTTCTTACCCAGTATCCTGTATTAACCATGTGAGTCAGTTGTGTATAAGCATATCCTAAACTACTTAGTATAATATAGTTCTATTAAACAACCTGAAAATTTAGAAAGCATAATGTATTGTCTTATATAGCAATTAATTGATATGGATTTTCAGGCATTTTTTTTTAATTTAGGAATTTGGTTTTGGATAACGGAAAGAGAACTGTACAATAAACTACTAATGGTTACCCAGAATCAGTACTTTAAATAGTTTAGTCATAATGCTATCGAGGAGTCCCACTTTATCGAGATAGTGATTGATGCTATAATCTGTATCCAGAAATTTAAAATGAACTTGGCACTCTACCACTTAGAATCTTGGTCATGGGGAAGTTCCAAAGGAGCTGACATGTTTAATTGCATTCTGGGACCACATGTGTGTTCCCGCTTATTTACAAATCTCTCCTCTCCACCTCCCCTGATTTTTATCAATTTTCCATTTATCCTTTTAATTGTCTTGGGGCTCAGTGCCCTCTTTCCTGCAAAGAAAACAGAACAGCTAGTGTACTTCCCACAATTCTTTATGAGGTTTCATTTCTTAATGGTTGCTTGGTAGATCATTAAGCTGTTCTCATGGAAAGGTATGAGATGTTTAAGAGGTGTCACTGAAAGGCAAAGTGAATAGGCATGGGCCTCATGTACACATGCATCTATGATTGTCAGCTATGTTGGATAAAATGGGGGAGAAGTCTTCCATTTTCCATGTCGGCTCCATCCTTTCCTTTTTAGAAGAACAAGTTTTACAAGTCTGCTTTGATGGTGCAATAAAAGAACAGGGGATCAAAGCCAGATAGTTCTATACTGTGATCCAGATTTCAGCATTGTTGCACTTAGTCCCTATGGCATCAGGTGACTTGCTTGAATTCTCTATGCTATAGTTTCCATAACTATAACATGTTGATGAAAGTTCCTAATTTATAAAGTTATTTGGAATATTGAACAACATCATTTTAATTGCACATTTCATAGTTAAAATTCAATGGTAGTGATTACTATTGTTATTATTATTATACTCAATGGTTTAGAAAACAGTCTGGCTACCTGTTTGCACACATACCCATTGTTTATATAACCTGGAGGCCAAGAAAGCCTCAATTACCTTTCAAAAATGACCCAATTTCATTGGCTCAAGTCCAGGTCATGAGAATATACCTCTTCAATAGTCTGATCTATCTGATGTTACTTCTTCTTGTGCAAAAAAGCTAGTTGCCATGTTATCAAAATCTGTTTTATGGGAACAAAAAAACCACAACTACAAAGAAAAAGCACAGGACTGGAACGCCCTTAAGTTTATTGATTTTTAAATTGTTTTTTTAAATATCCATATATACTCAAGAACCCAACATGCACTGTTTGCTGGTGTCCTTTTAGCTTCACGCTTCTCACCTGCACTTGGCTGCTGCTTTTTATATGGACACTATATCTACTCTAAAAAGAAAGATTACTTTGTAAGGTACACATTCAAATATGGATTTCTCCAGATAAAGTCTTAAGAGAAAAATGTGTACAGAAAAAGAAGAAAAACTGAACTTCAGACTTGAGTACTTGGTGTCCATAACAAATATTTTAGAATTTTTCCACATTCATCAATCTCTAAAACTTCTCTCTCAACATCACCCATACCCATCACCCTACTATGGGCTGTAACCCCGCTATGACCATTCTCCAAAGTAACTTAAAATTTCTGGATAAAGGATTTATGTCTACAGATTCTTGATCCTGGAAGTTGCTGCTTGCTGCCTAATACCCTCCAAAATTATCTTCTTCAGAGAAATTCATCAACCAAAACTCAACAATAAATCACATATTTAGAAATTCTTTAGATTTTGGATTCTGAAGCCACTATTCCACAGTTCCCAAATCTCTGTTCTCATTCTTAGTAGAAAATTATTCTTGGTTCTTTCTTTAGGCCTCAAATTCTATTTCTTGGTCAAGACTTCAGGTTATAGGGGATGAGAGATAGAGGAGTTGTAGTGATTCTTAATTGTATCATTTTGGAAAGAAACTAATAGACTTGGTCAAAACTTGTTACATGGCTCCAACCTAACTACTAAAAATGGGAAACTATGGAGGATCACATGGATATTTAGTGAGAATTAACTCTTTGCCAGAGTATTTATGCATACACTTAACTATGTATACACACTTATGTGGGTGTTCATTTATGTATAGGCATAACATTTCATAAAACTACTCTGAAAGTTTTACTATTATTAAACAGTAACCATGGGGAAAGTAAATGGAAGTGGGATTGGAATTGGATGGTTGGTGGATGGGAATACATATATGTATATATATATATATATATCTACACTAATAAAAGAGAAACATGGTAATTGGCGTACGACCGCTACCCTTCCCATTGGCTAATCCCCCTGTCACTCACAGAGTAGGGCCGAGATATGCAAATTAACTGGCAGCCAAGATGGCGGCCGGCAGCCAGGCAGCTGATGCGAACAGGGAGGCTTGCTGGCTTCAGTGACAGAGAACTCCAATGTTCCCCACCTGACTTGCCGGCCTCTCAGCTGCAACTCTAAGCAACTATGTTGCAAATATAGAAGCTAAAAATACCCCAGAAACCTGCTTTACTCGGTGGGGCTTCAGCCAGCTGGACCGCAACATTGTATCAAATATAGACGGTAAAGAAAGGCCAGAAACATGTTTTCAGCAGCCAAGGCCTCAGAGCTAAAGCTGGCCCAGAATAAAAAAAAAAAAAAAGAAAAGAAAAAAAGGAGCGGTTGGGAGCTTCAGTCCCAGCCTGAAAACAGCCCTCAGCCCCTCAGCCAGACTGGCCAGGCACCCCAGTGGGAACCCCCACCCTGATCCAGGACAACCTTCAGGGCAAACCAGCCAGCCCCACCCATGCACCAGGCCTCTATTCTATATAGTAAAAGGGTAATATGCCTCCCAGCACCGGGATCAGCGGAGCCACGAGGCCTCCAGGCACTGGGATCAGTGTGACAGGGGGCAGCGCCCAAACCCCCTGATCACCCTGCAGCTCTGTGTGTGACAGGGTGGGGCCCCAACCCCCCTGCCCCCCCACGGGCCCTGCTCTGTGTGTGACGGGGTAGAGTCATAACCTCCCCATCTGCTCTGCCCTGAGTGTGACAGTGGCGGCACCCCAACCCCCGATTGGCCCTGCTCTGTGGGTGATAGAGGGCTGCGCCCCAACCCCCTGATCCGCCCTGCCCTGAGTGTGACAGTGGAGGCGCCCCAACCCCCTGATAGGCCCTGCTCTGTGGGTGATAGAGGGCGGTGCCCCAACCCCCTGATCCGCCCTGCCCTGAGTGTGACAGGGGGGCGGTGCCCCAACTCCCCTATCGGCCCTACCCTGTGAGTGACAGCGGTGAGCTCCTCAACACCCTGATTGGCCCTGCTCTGTACATGACAGGGGAGAGCTCCCCAACCCCCTGATTGACCCTGCTCTGTGCATGAAAGGGTATGGAGCCCCAACCCCCCTGATGGGCCCTGCTCTCTACGTGACAGGGGGTGGCGCCACAACCTCCCCATCAACCCTACCTTGAGTGTGACAAGAGACAGTGCCCCAACCCCCCAATTGGCCCTACCCTGAGCGTGACTGAGGGTGGCATCGCAACCTCCCAATCGCCCTGCTCTGTGCATGACAGGGGAAGGCGCCCCAACTCCCCAATCGGCCCTGCTCTGAGCCCGACCAGGGGCTGCACCTAGGGATTGGGCCTGCCCTCTGCCACCCGGGAGCAGGCCTAAGCCAGCAGGTCGTTATCTCCCAAGGGGTCCCAGACTGCGAGAGGGCACAGGCCTGTCTGAGGGACCCCCCCTTCCCCCGAGTGCACAAATTTTTGTGCACCGGGCCTCTAGTATATATATATATATATATATATATATATATATATATATATATATATAATAATTTTTCAGCATATTTTGTGTATTTTTTTTAACTTTTCCTTTTTTAAAGAGTAGTACTAATTTACTTTTTCTAATTATTCATTTTATAGTTATTCTGAAATAAAACTCAGCTCTGTCCCACCACTCCATAGAAATAACACTCAAAAATCTTGTCAGTGACCTACTAATTGTTAAATTCAGCAACCCCACTTGACTTTTTGCTGGGGTCCAACCCCAGCAGGTCCAGGGGTTCCCAAAGGCATAGATGGAGTCGGCGAAGAAGGAATGACACGGAGACAGCGTTCAGTTGATCAGCAGCCTCGCCAGGATCTCCAGCCAAGTTCTGGTCTCGATCTCCAGAGAGGTTCTGCTGCTTCTTCAGCCAGGTTCTGTAGCCATGTTCCCTCGCTAGGTTCTCCAGCCAGGTTCTGTCTGAGATCTCTAGCCAGGTTCGGTCACCAGGTTCTAGTCAGGTTCTCTTGCCATATTTCTGTAGTCAGGTTCAGTCCAGGATCTTTTGCCATGTTCTCTCCAGCGAAGTCCTTCTGTCTCTAGAGAACGTTCTGTGTAGGTTCTGTGCCTAGGTTCTGTCTCTCTTGGTCCTGTCTTCTAAGTCCTGTCTCCTAAGTTCTGTGTTCTAAATTCTGTCTCTTGCTGTCTTGTTACATCTGTATTTATACCAGTTGATTCAATCCTATCAATCTCTATTCCAAAGGTTAGGGCGTTTCTTAGCTCCATTCCAGGGAGTAAAGATTATGTAGCTTAAGCATGCTTGTTCATAGTTAAAGTGATTAATTACCCGCCTGGCACTTAGTTGAGGGGTTTTATTCCCTCCCTAACTTCAGGGGAAAATCCCTACCTGGGGAAACAACCTTTCTCGGAGAGGTGACCTTGGTTAAAACACAGCCCCAAGAAGGTGAGCAAACATATTAAGAACAGTATGCCATATATGCCAGGTCCCTTGAAACAGCAAGCATGGACCGGCTCCCGGCAACTTTTCATTGTATTTTACCTCCTGTAGCATTTGATACTATTAAACACATGGCCCTTCTTTGAAGCTCTTGCTTTATATGACATTACACTGTTTTGCTTCACTTCCTACTTCTCTGATTATTCTTCATTCTCTTTAATTATTTCTTTTTCCTTATTGTTTTTATTTTTTTAATTGCAAGCATCCACACAAATTCCCTTAAGCCATACTGTTTTCCAGAGTAATTTTAACCATACTCAGAAATTCAGTGTTTACACTTTTAAGCAGAAGACTCAGAAATCTGCATTCTAGGTGCTCTAATAATTTTCTGTACTGAAATTTTAATTATATGTCAGAGAGCTTCATATCAATGTACAATGGGTGACTCAAAAATACTCATCACATAATACCCTCCTCACAAACTTCTTACCTCTGTAAATTTTATAGCTTACGTGATCTTCAGTCAAATGAGGTTAAAATGTAATTTCCCCAATTTCTCAACTCTATCCTTGGGAAGTTATTAAAACTCTCAAGACTTAAATGCCTTATCTAACAGGGAAATATTAGTAATAATAATATCCTCTAAAGTTTGTTGTGAGAAAATGTATACCTTATCCTCCTATCTAATAATAGACAAACATGGTAATTGACCATACCTTTGCTATGCCTCCCATGGGCTAATCAGCATGATATGCAAATTAACTGCCAACAAAGATGGCAGCTAATTTGCATACTGCAGGCAGGGTGGGACTCTGGGAGCCGCCATCCAGGCTCCCGTGTGCGACCCCAGGAGCCACCGGAAAGCCAGGCTGCAGGCAAGGCAACCCCCCCGGGACCCAGGAGCCGCCTTGCCTGTGGCCTGTGAACGTGATCAGAAAGTCGGGCGCAAGCAAGGTGGCACCCCGGGACCCAGGAGCCCATCGGTGAGGTCTGCAGGTGAAGCAGCCATCAAGCTATGAGGGAGAGGGTGGGGGAGGGGGTGGAAGGAGCTACAGGAGCAGCTCTGGCTAGAGACTGAAGACTCCCGCTGGAGCAAGGAGCAAAGACTGAAGGCTCTAGCCGCAGTGAAGATTGTGTCCAGAGCGAAGATGGAAGGCAGTGGCCAGAGTGAAGGTCTGGGTCCCAGGTGCCAGAGGAAAACTGGTGCTGGCAGCCAGGGGAAAGAAGGCCTATTGCACAAATCTCCGTGCAATGGGCCTCTAGTATATACATAAAACTCAACAAGGTGACAAAAGGATTTGTATTATAATATAACTAAATGCTGAGACTAGAAATCTTATACAAGAATTTATATCTTTTTCTTCTCATAATTACTCTCCCCACAACACTCAGTTGAAAGGTTATGAGGGTCTATTAGGCTGTCGTCTTATATCACTTTCTTCCTTCATGGACCTCCTTTGTCCTAAATTGGATGAAGATAATACCCCTTCTTGTTCTCCTTGCTTCATGTGTCAATAGCATTTGTTCACTCCCATTGTTATCAGAATAATTTCCAAATCCAGTCACACTTTAGTCAAGGACTTGTACAATCAACCTCTCCATCCAGTCTGATTCCTCACCATCAACTCTATGCTATAATCATTTTAAACAACATGCTTCTTCTTTCAAATATTTTATGCCTTTCTTATATCTGTTTCTTTGAACACCTCTTCCTTACTCCTTTTTGTATTGAAACCATTTTTGAAAGTTCATCTTAAAAGCTTCCCCCACCTAGGCTGTTTCCAGATCTTAGCTATGGTGAATTGTGCTGCTATGAACATAGGGGTGCATATATCCTTTCTGATTGGTGTTTCTGGTTTCTTGGGATATATTCCTAGAAGTGGGATCACTGGGTCAAATAGGAGTTCCATTTTTAACTTTTTGAGGAAACTCCATACTATTTTCCATAGTGGCTGCACCTAAGTGTCCATCAGCAGATGAATGGATTAGAAAACTGTGGTACATATACACAATGGAATACTATGCTGCTGTAAAAAAATAAGGAATTCTTACCATTTGAAACAGCATGGATGGAACTGGAGAGCATTATGCTAAGTGAAATAAGCCAGTCAATGAAAGAAAAATACCATATGATCTCACTCATTTATGGATAATAAAGACCATTATAAACTGGTGAACAAAAATAGATACAGAGGCAGAGCAGCATCGAACAGACTGTCAAACTACAGCAGGAAGCCCGGGGAGGGATGGGGGGGGGGTAAGAGATCAACGGAAGGACTTGTATGCAGGCATATAAGCATAACCAATGGACACAAGACACTGGGGGGTAGGGGAGGCCGGGGGAATGTAAAGGGGGAGAAAAACAGGAGACATATGTAATACTCTTTGTAATACTTTAAGCAATAAAACAAAATTTTAAAAAAAGAGCTTCCCCCACCAATAAATGTGTTCTGGTGACCACTCAATCCATAAAGAATTGACTATCTCCTCATTTTCACTTCCAAGTCACTGAGTTTTACATCTCTGTTATCCTTACGTCATGTCTTCTTATATCCATTCACTTTTTTATTTATTCAACCAATCCATTCAGAGTGGACTACTCTGTTAGGCACTGTGAAGTACTCTCATGACACAAAGATGATCATCCTGGGCACAACTACTTTCTCACCCTATTTAAGTTCCTTGAAGGCACTTCTGATTTATTTACCTGTCTCTATTTCTATAGTCCAGCTGATTCTTTGCATAGAATATCTGATTATCAAATGCTCATTGATCAAAGCAGAACAGCATTTAAAACTCTTCCTACTAGAAATAAAATGCTGACTGAAAGATACTTTCTTCAGAAGGCTAGCTCACCCTTTTGCCATCTAATTCTCTTTTGAACATCAAAAGAGCAAACTAGGTTTCTTTTTCTCAGGGAGTCCTAAACCTCCCAGTTTGATTTTATTTCTGCCATATTATGAGAACATAGTGATTGGAAGGATGCCCATAGTCAAGTACCTTCATGGAATTATATCTGGAACAGGTATTGCTCTGGACATACATGCTTACTGAGCCTCTGTGGAAATACTTAAAAACCACTTGGGACCTCCAGGAAAGATAACAGTCCCATATGCCCAGTTCTAGATGAAGCTAGCCCTGAGTTTTGAAACCTGAATGGCTACAGTCTTGCCTCACATTCCACTAAATCTTTTCAAGGAGTGTGAGAAAAGGAAATGAGGGAGTGGAAGGGAGTGATGTTAGTAAATTCAGAGAGTGAGTGTGCAGAGGAGGCAGGGGCCAAGTGGAGAGCTTAGGATCCTTGTTCTAACTCAGCAGAGCCCAAAGAGGAAGGAGGTTTAGTGGCAATTTATGTTTCACAGCCTGTAAATCATGTCTGCACTCCACCAGGTCAAGACGTTTTTCAAGATTTCTTTCAGTATCGTATTGCACCTCACACTCACCTTGTTCATGCAGAATGTTAAAAGGGAGTTATTTTCTTTCTGCTTGTACACATTTGCATATGTAAAAAGTCTCCAAAATTATTTTTAAAGCATCCTACATAGAAATTTAAAATTTATTTTGTATTCAAATCCTTGTTCTGTTCCTGAACCTTTCTAATATGTAATTCTCTATGCTACAATAATTCATAACCTTGTAACTTTGTAAGAAAAATGAGCAAAGCTTTTTAAAAAATAATGATAACCTTTCTTTTTCAAAGGCAAGTGCTGATATATTTGAAGAGGCAGATAAAATTATTTAAATAACTGGATTTTTTCAGTCTATGATTCTACTAATTGACTATGTGAATTTTATAGTCAATATTCTCACATATATGATATAAATAAAAATGGCTTCTTTTTAATTAACAGCAGAGAAATAACTATGCATCTATAATCTCCAGAGGAAGGCAACAATTATATAACTGCAATTACAAATGCACACATGTAAAAATATTTCTGCGGGAAAAAGTTTTAACCTTGAAACATGATTATCAGAGTTTCCAAATCTGGAAATGGATACTAGTTTTTATTTTTAGAGAAAAAAATATCTTTAAAAATAAGATTTAATAATAAGAAAAAAATAGGATTAATTTTTGGCAAATGCAGATAGTTATTTTAGAATTCACCATTTGCATATTTATTAAAATTAACAGATAAGAATTATTTTTAAACAACTTTAATGATTTTGTAAAAATATCTTGTCTAAATAAGCTAAAACAAAAGGACCAGCTTAGAAAGAAGGGAAGGATACAGGGAAGGGGGTGGGGGGAGGAGAGAGAGAGAGAGAGAGAGAGAGAGAGAGAGAGAGAGAGAGAGAGAGAGAGCCATTAAGGAATGAAGGAGTAATGAGAGGACTCTTATAAAAATGTTGCAATAGTTCCTGGGACAATATATTACTGAATATAGATTTATAGTTTGACCTGTAAATTACAGAGTATTTGAACTAAGTAATATTAAGTCCAGCAAATGGCACTTGATTTCCAAATGGTTAGGTGTCTGATATCAAAACTAATTATTTAAAACATTTGTATAAAATGACAGTGGTTAACATTTACCAAGAACTTATCCTACGCCAAGTCTTGTTTTAAGTTGCTTAGGAGCATTAACTTCTTTGAATAAATCACTTAAGTATTCTATGAGTTGAGCATTATTCTTATTCCCATTTCAGAGATGAGAAAAATCAAGGCTTTGGGAAATTAGGTAACTTGCACTGATTACCATAGTTAGGAAATTGTAGTCACTGCTGTTTAAACCAGGTGTTCTGATTCCCAAACTCACACCCTTCACCACTGCCTTTGGTACACGTGAAAAAGCACATTCTATTCAGAAATAGTCGTTATTAACTTCATTTTAGTTTTGGAAGACCAAGGTGGCATTCCTCTCCAGCAGCAATTCAAGAAGAGTGTGGAATAGACACATGTTCACAAACAAACAGCATCTTATTTTCCCAGAACTTCCGCTAAAATCCTTTAAATCACCATGTCAGTAAAGTCCATGTTGGCCTTTTACAGCAAAGAGTTGTTAAGGTGTAATTGTGGACAAAAGCTTTGTGCTCAGGAAGATGAAGTATTCCTGCTGTTACCTGTCTCTCTGCCACCCCTAACAGCTATGCTCTGAAGTTCAGCTGTATCCCTACCAAAGTATTCATTCCAGTTTCAAACATATACGCATTAATTCCAGGAAAGTAAAATCTGGTGACCTCGAAGAACGGTGTTTTAGAAGCTTCCTTGGTGCTCCCCTCTGGTCTAAGTGAAATTCCTTTGGTGTGCAAAGTGACACACAGATCCAAATGCTCTTTTAATATTTTTGCTGTGAAAAGAGGCCTCTTAGCAAGGCTTCCTTTATGTTCACTCCTAATGCTGGAAACGTTTTGCAGATTTTATGGAATTCCCCTCTGAGAAAAATAAAATGCTGCCTTTGGATGGCCCACATTTTAATGATTGAATAGGTACTCAGCACATTGTAGTTGCTCAATAAAGGCTTGTTGAAAGGAATTAAGCTTTATCGATGGCTGGATTCCAAGAAAAACATCTGTTAGGATGATTCAAGTTCAAAGGCAGGTGCTCCCTGTGTGGCATATTTAGGCCAGGTGTTGAGTAAAGGGACTTTAAACCGAAACGTTAAAAAGAAGAAAGGGAAGCATTCAAAGGTGACTCAATGAGAGTGATGTCTTACTTTTTAAAATCATAATTGCCAGTTTTCTATCACCCTGTGAGGTGGGCAGAAAATACTGCCTCCATTCTGCAGGTGAGACCATTGAGACTTGGGCAGGAAGAGTGCCATCTGGAAGATTAGCCGGTTAGCACATGACACAACCTAGACGAGTGTGGAGGAGATTGACTCCAGGCGGCCACACCGCCTGCCACTCAGAAGAAAACTTCACTGAAACCAGAAAGCATAGTTTTTGTGCCAGATCTGTTTACTCTACCCCCATGGAGCTTTTCTTCCCACAAGACTTAATTACTCATTGCTAGCATCATGCACATTCAAGAGTCATGTGTGTGGTATTCATTAAAAGCAAAATATAACACAAAATAACTCTGAGATGTAGCTGCTTCCCCAGAGGGTGGAATGACTCCCACAGACAACAGAGCCACAGCCGCAGAACAGATGATGGGACCAGTGAGAGGGGAGGAGGAGCAGCGAAGTAGGAATCTCCGTGGGCGGGGTGGCTATTGACTTGAGCTCCTCGCCTCACTCCATCAACTTTATTACTCACCAGTAGGCAACAAGGACTCCTCCTTCCCCCATATTTCCCTTGGACAAGTTAGCTGACTGTGCTACTAACTTTCATATGCTTTTGGGAAGCTGAGTGCCCCTGAAGCTTAGATTGATTTTTGGTAGAAAGGAATTCATTTTGCGTTCTTTCTTACAATGCAAATTAAACCCAACTTTCAGTATTATAGCGTAATACTTTTATTGCTACATGGTGGCCAGACCATTGTTAAGAACACTGAATTTAGCATTGTACTCAGCCATGCAGGAGCTTTGTGGTGTATGAATAAATGCCTAAGTAATTTGTGGTTTAGCAAAGGATTAGTAATCCCTGAATCTGACCCAAAGTATATATAAACCTGAATTTTTTATTTCCCAAAATTTGCTGGGCCTCCATTTAGTAGTTGAGGTGGTGAGGTAAGAACCTTAAATACAGGGATTTGGCTGTATCTATGCATAAGGAACATCTACACTAATAAAAGAGAAACATGCAAATTGGCCATACCTTCATGACACCCATCAGCCAATCAAGAGTGAGTATGCAAATTAACCCAACAAAGATGATGGGTTAATTGTTAATTTGCATATGCAGGCGCCGAGTGGCCAAGGGTGTGATGGGATGCTTGTGTCATCGCCATGGCAACGATGCAGGCATTCTGCACTGCCCCAGACACTCAGGGCCTCTGGGCAGCGTGGGGGAAGGAAGGCCCATTCTTGCATGAATCTTCGTGCATTGGGGCTCTAGTTGAAAATGAAGCTGAGAGTCTTTTAAAAATATAAAATATGTTTTGGGAAACCATATAAATGCAGCAAAACTAACTTATTGATTTCCAGAATTCTGGAAAGCTTTAGATCTAACATATGTTAATTATTCCATTTTCTCTTTGTAAACCCTCCACTGGTAAGAGAACATCTAAGACCTCACTGCCATAGGCACGGACCAATTCCAGGAACTGGAACCCTATTCCAGGACCCAAAGACATGATATCAGCTTATATACAGCCAAGATGACTCTAGAAACACTTTAGTGATTAATCTTTTTTGGCTTTCCTCCACGTTATAGCAACAGCACTTTTTCCAAGGGCAAAAACATATTTTTGTATGTGAAATAACTATGCACTGAAAACACTATAATCACAAGTCCCACATATCTCAGCTCTGAATAAGCGAGTGGAACATTGTGGAATACTAAAAGATAATCAATGATTGGGGCTAAACTGAAGCCCTGTATTAGTGTAGTTTTGAATGTCTTTTCAAATAATAAGTGTCAAGAGTGTTGTTTATCTGCCAATCAGATAAACCTGGATCATTCCAGCCACTGGTAGCAAAGAAGTACATCACAGGTGCCCATAGTGGTAGAGAGGAGAGATTGGGAAAAGGACCGGTTAGTCTGGGTAAAATAATGCTCACTCATTTTTCTTTGGTAGAAAATACCTATTGAACACCTACCCAAGGTGCAAGTGGAGTCACTTTAGCACTTCAACTTCAATGGGCATTTTCCTCTCACTGGATATAATATGTGCTCATAAATACTCATAATGAATGGCAGAAATTAATACATTTTACAAAACCTTAATAACAAACATGCTATTCTGCTCAAAGAAATTTAAAATCACTCCCAATATGGGGAGCACAATTAAGGCTTTTAACTTAGAATCAAAGAAATGATGTGGGGCTCATGGTGGTGAAGGCCATCTATATATATATCCCTAATATTCAAATAGACCAAACAGTGGAACAACCAAACAACCAGTCGCTATGATGTGTGCTGACCACCAGGGGGCATGCACACAGAACATGGTGGGCATCAGCCATGGTGGGATGGTGGAGCAGGTGAGTGGGGGCGCCAGACTAAGACAGGGCAGCGGTCCCTGTCATTGAGCGAGCCTCTGTTGGTTACTGAAAATTCTTTGCTCCCATGCACCGCTGTCCCGCCTGGTGCTCGCAGCAGCTGCCAGTGCTCAGCATCATCCCCAACCGTTCAGCGCCATCAGCAGGTGCAAGTGGTGGCTGCCAGCCCTGATCACCGCTCAGGACTTCTCCACCTCCCCATGCTCCTGAGAGGTGATCGGGGCAGTAGCCACTGCTTGCACCCACTGACAGCACAGAGCTTTTGGGGCCGGCGCCGCCAGCAGTGGGTGTGAGCCGGCTGGCACTCTCAGTACATGGGAATGGCGGTAGGAGTGGGGCTGCGAGTAGACA
Source organism: Myotis daubentonii (assembly GCF_963259705.1). Classification (NCBI taxonomy): domain Eukaryota; kingdom Metazoa; phylum Chordata; class Mammalia; order Chiroptera; family Vespertilionidae; genus Myotis; species Myotis daubentonii. The sequence goes on from NC_081846.1 coordinate 24,017,553, forward strand.
GGGGACTGACCGGTGCCACGATGGGAGGGGCCGGGTGGGGATGCAGAGGATGGGCCAAGACCCACTCCTGTGCCCACTGCAGCCTCGCGGCCCACAGTTCCTTTCAAGGTGCACGAATTCATGCAGTGGACCCCTAGTTTCAGATTAAGGGAATAATATACTAACAGATATATAATATTATAAACAAATAATATTAACAAAGGCACAAAACTAAGAAAGTATAAAATTGGCATATGAAGCTACCTAGTTGGCTAAAAGAACATAGTGAGGAATAAAGTTGAAATTTATGTTAGACCATCTTGTTTAGAATTCATTTTTTAGGTAATTAGTAAAAGGGTTAAGTAGCTACTTATCAAACAAGGAAGTTATACAGGGACTGTATTGGGAATAATATGGCAGTTAAGTGTATGGTACATTGCTGCGGATACGATAGCTCTAGTTTAAATTACAGGAAATAGGGAAAAGACTTGCTTCATGGTTCTCAGGAAAGGAAAGAAACCGTGCTGCCAAGCAGCAGGAGTGAGCTCCCAAAGATACTGGTGGCACCATGAACAGATTTGGGAAATCAGAAAAAGGGAAGCTTTGCAAGAGAAAATGAATGAGCTCAGCCTCAGATAATGCCTTAGAGATCAAAATCCTGATAATCTATCTCCAACAGGAGTTAGAAATCCAATCTTGAAACCCAGAAGAGAGACTGAGATGGTAAATATAGATTCGAGAGTCATCTGCTGCCTAGATGCAATCACTGAAACTGACAGATTAGATGAGAGTGTTAAGGGAGTGATTGCAAAGGGAAAAAGTGCAAGTCAAGGACAAAGACCCTAATGTCTTTCTTTGGGGAGTGAAGCTGTTGGATTTCTAAATAGTCACTGTTTCACCAGATGAATTTTTTTTCTAGTCCCAAAATATTTTAGGACTGTTGGCATCATGCATAAGACAGAAGTTATCAATATGTTGCTTAGCAGTAGTTAACATTTTATTTTTTCTAGAGATTGGAGCTCTAGCATAGCCCCAGTATGTTGTGTATGACATTGATGATGGGATTGATAGTAGTGGTTTTATATCTGTGTGTGTGTGTGTGTGTGTGTGTGTATGTTTTGGGAGGAGGGTAATAGCCAGATTTTCCTTATCAGATAAACAATAAATAGAGAAATGTAAATAACCATGTGTACCCTAATATTACAGTAATTGCTAAAGGCATTTATAGTTAAGTGCTATGCATCAGCATTTACCTTTACAACAACTCTTTGAGGTGAAATTATTACCATCTACACGTGATTTATGAGATCATATTACCATAGTTAAGTGTCATTCCCAACATCACAAAACTATTAAGTAGCAGAGAAAGATTCTAATGACTGACTATAAAACTGAGATTTTGTCATTATATTTTCCTCTTTTGACTTATTTCTGAATCAATAGTAAATCATGGTCTGCTGATTTATCTGAATAACATTATTTGTTCACTTATATCTTACTTGATTTCATTTAATTTTAAAATAAATACACAGTAAAACTAACTATTTGGTCTACAGGTCTATGAAGTTTAGTGCATAAGTAAACTCATGTGACACTCACCATAATCAGGGCATAGAATAGATCCATCATCCCAACAGCTCCGTGGTGCTCTCCCTTTGCAGGCAAACTTTCCCCAGTGCCCAAATCCTTGGCAACCACTGATCTGTTCTTCATCACTATGGTTTTCTCTTTTTGAGAGCATCTAATCTAAATGGAATCATGAGGCATTTGATCTTTTGATACTGGCTTTTTCACTCAGCATACTGTTTTTGAGATTCATCCAAGTTATTGAGTATATCACTAGATTGTTTAGTAGTTTGAGATTGTTGAGATTCCATTGTATGGAATCAAGTTGTTACATCCACTCACCAATAAAAATTGTGTTTTTCCCCAATCTTTAGCATTTATGGATAGAACTGTCTTAAGCGTGCTACCAACAGTCCTAATATATGGGGTCATATGGTAAATTTACTTATATTACTTATATTACTATCTTTTAAAGCATTTGAAGTGAAAGTAACTAGTTGTACAACTATAGTAAACCATTGTGGTTAACTCTGAAGAAACACTCTCAAAAAAAAAACAAATTCATGAAAAATAAAAATATGCTGCAAACAAAGAAAAGAGGGATCCACAAATACAAGTGCTGTGGCAGACAAAACCCAGTAATGAGTCAGGTGACTCTCCAGAAGTTCACAGAAATTATCTAGACCATTTTCCACAATCCACTGGGAGAGGAACCAGGGGCCCCACAACTGTGACTTGTCACATTGTGGGTTTGCACATAACTGAAGCCAAAATGAGATGCCTTAACACCCAGGAAAGAACTGTTCTAGAAAGTAAAATAAAACTCTTCTCTCAGGGAAGCCCAATTTTAATGAGAGTAAAGCTAACATTTGCACTTAGAGTGGTTTAAAGGTGAAGGTATATATGCTCTCTTTGGGACTGTAAGGAGTTTTTCAATGGCATACTAGTACATGAGTATGTTTACTGAAAATTTCTCTATTTCAATGTTCTGAAGTTACAAACACTAATTTAAAGTCTTCTATAAATATTTAAATGTGAGTTTTATCCTTTTGTAAATATAACATCATGTAAAGAAATTATAAAGTGTTGGTTCCAATTTGGACATTTTGAGGTCATCATATGTAAAACAAATGTTTAATGCTAAGCAAATATTCCACTGTGTTAATACTATGCCTACAGTCACACTAAACAACGTGAGCTATGATAGCTTATAAAGTCTATATATTTAAGAACAATGTTCATTAGTTATACAACTAGTAATTATTATAACATATTTGCTCATTAGTTGATGTCATAAAATGCTTTTCTTTAAGGTCTACTGCATTGGGTAGATTAAAAGAAATACTGAAAATGTTACCAGTGGAAGTGGGGGTCCATATTCCCACCTGTTGCTTGTGAGAGTGGACTTTTTGAGATATCCTGGGAAAAAGAATTGTTTTAAGACTTGCACCGGAGGATTAAATATTATAGAAAGTTTTATTTCTGTGGAATTGACCCCTGAGTTTCCAAGGTCCCATTTCCCTCAGTCCCCCAAGGAAGAAATCTCATTTTGCCTTTAGCAGGGCTAAAATCAGAGCTAGTGGAGCTTCCATTCTATGTCTTCATTCTCCAGTCCAGCATCAGGCTAGCTTAGCTGTGTTCCCCACTTCAGTCCATCAATCCATTGCATGTGGGGTACATAGGGCCACATGGCTATGGAAGAAACATGGGTGAATGCAAGGAATCAGGAACAGGAAAACCCCAGGAGCCAAGACCTAAGAGAATAGCCAGAGAGCAAACTCCTTTGTTTGGGAGATTATATATCCCCGAATTTTTGTAGGCTTGCAGTAGCCCTGCTCATTATAACCAGCCATATCTGTCCCAGGCTTAACTGACAGGCAAGTACCTTGTCTGTGTCATCCCATCTTCAATGGGTCTGCATCTGTCTCCTCTTTGTTGGACTCCTTCCCCCAGTGATTTGCAGGGAATAGGCTGGTGGTTCCCTGGGGAATGTGTAGTCACAGCTTCCTGGTGCAGCTGCCCAAAAGGCATGCCTATAATATCTGGCCTTCCCTTTGCTTTGTTTCTATTATTAATAACTACCTATTTACAATGGGATCAAACATTCTATAGTTTCCTACTGAAAAAGAGAAACATAAAGAAATGCAGTGGTTTACAGAGTTGTATTTAAAATAAAGTTCATTTCTACCTCAAATATAATTTTGTAGAAGACAAATGCTTATGCTGAAGTGTGAATGTAATGGGAGAAAGTATGGCAAAAAAAAGGAATAAAACTGATGAGATTACCAGCAATTTTACCTACAGATTATTGATGTAATTACACAGAAAGCAGCTGTGGACTTCCTGTTTCATGTAAAGAGCTTGGATATTGTCAGTCTGTCCTAAAGACAAGTAAAATACTGGATAGACTAAAAAAATCAGCAACTCTATTTAGATCTAATAGAGGGAAGGACATAGGGAAACTGTTGCCCCCAAAATTGGAGAAACCAAGGGGGGATATAGGAGCTTCTAGGAGCAGAGACTCTAGTGGAGTGGAAACAACTGTGGGAACCGAACAGGAAGGAAAACCTATAGTTGAGGAATTACTGGAGGCTCAGTGAGGAGAGCTCTGAGAATTACAATAATCTCTCCTTTAATTCAATATAGTTAAACAAAACTGTGATCCAATCTTAGCTCTCCTCTATCCAATAATAATTCCAGAAAAAAATGTAGCTGAGGCCACCATAGATTTATGACTTCTGAGAGTATTCTATGCTTTTGGGGCATGGATCAATGTCCAACTCTCTGTCTAACTGGTGAAAGTGAAGAAGACAACTCAACTCTGGAGTAATGATAGATGGTGTTCTATAGAGATTGTTTATTTCTTTTATAATAAATAAAAATAATTAGTTGTTTTTTAAAAAGTGGAGGAAAATAATAAAAGCACCAGCTTACAGAAAAAAAAAATAGTGAAGCAAGTACGGAGTTGATAATACAGTGGCTAAAGATAAAGTGCTGGAGTTTTGGGTTCATTTTCTACCATCTATAAGCTAGTTACTTTCCCAATATTATTTCCCATAGTGTTACTATGTTGTTGCAAGACCTCACCTTATTTTTGAGTAGAGGCCAAACCATTATCATGAGGCTGAAGACCAGAATGAACAGGCCTTACTCAAAAATAAAAGAGTATAAAGAGCAAGACTCTGCTGAGAGTGTAGATTTGAAGGCGTGTTGAACATAGGAAGAAACTGAAGGGTCACAGATCTGAAGGGATCAGAGTAAAAATCAAATTTGTGTTATCAGCGCAAGTGCTTCTTAGCTGAGTGCTAATGGCATTAACACTAATAGCATTAATAGTACCAAAAGTACTGCTATTATTTTTGATAACAATACAGTGACTGGTTTTCCCCCATCTATCTCAATTGTAATATTATTTTAAAGCCATATATTTTAGGAATAGATGCCTGATTTTAATTAACTGAGAATTAATATCTGCTAACACTCTTAGGAAAAAAATTCTACATATACTCTGGTATGGCTATGAGTAGTGAACTGTTATGGAATAAACCACTCTCTCTACCCTCTAGAAATACTGTGCCATAGGACCTAAGTAATCAGTGTGAAAGTATAGGCTCCTTCTGATTACTATGCATTCAGACTAGACATGCTAATAGGATAATTAATTGCTATGTGACACTCATTCTTCTCAAGGGTCTTATTTCTCATTGCTGGAGGAATTTTACTGGCCTTACGAGATGCGCTACCTTATTCACAGTGAAACACACATAGAAACAGCTGAAATGCAACATACACAGAACTGTCCATTTATGCGAAACATACTAGTATGAGTAGGATAAGTACAGCTGTACTTAGAACCAGATGTAACCTTTATAAATGCTGTTTTATGGTAGATAATTATGTTGTTCATCTTTAAAATTGAGCTGAATAAGGAGAGTGTTTTTAATCTATTGCCCCTGTCAATATTTCCAGATCCTATTTAAATAAAGGAGCTAAGCTCAACTCCCACTTTTCTGAAAGCCATTTTTTAATTTTTCTAAAAAAAATCATGCTGCACTAATTGTATTAAAAAATTCTGACATAAACATTTCATCATTCCTGAACCCTGAAATACTAAGTATTTATTTTTCAAAATGTTTTCATCATTGTCCAAGTGAATACATATTTTTACAGTTATAGTCATCACACATTCTATTTCTTCCCTATATTACATCATACTCCTTTTCCATTTTCTACAGTTTTCAGATTTATATCAATAGCTAGTGATTAATGGTTTAAAACTTACAATGTTTTCTACTTGATATAAGATAAAGAGTATGTGGTATTTATTCACACATAGAGAATAAATGCAACTATCATATAGCTATAGATCTCCATTGCTAAGGCCATGTTGAAATAATAGAGATTTTTGACTATTTCACTATAACCAAGGCAAAGTCCTTGATTTGGCAGCTCAAGTAATTTAAAAAATTGTTTTATGGTGCTGGATATTGAATGTAGGCATAATTTTCTGGTAGATAGTAATAATGTTAGATATATCTAAAATAATGTGATAATCCATCATAAGTGACCATTTATATTGTTAAAAACAAGAAAAAAATTACATACCTAAATATGTGGCTCACCCATTGCTAATCTCCTTACCACTGAGTGGCAAGACTCCTCTGAGTGTCCTGAGAAATGTTTTGAGAATCAGTAGGTCTTTGTACTTGATTCTTCAGCTCACTGTTTAGGTCGATGACAGCTGCTCTTGCAATTAGCCCTCCCCCTGACCTCATGGTCAACCACAACAGCATTGGAGATTTTGGGAAGGGAAATTATTACTTTTAAGGTATCTGGACAAGACCTGCATGTGTGGAAATTAATAGGTGAACTGTTTTCTGTGCTGTATTCTCCTTTTTCTTTCTTGGTTACAAATTGTCCCCATCCATATGTGACAGGCACATCTGGTTACATACTCTATGGGTGAAGAAATGGATCTAACAGGAAGAGGAAGCCATATAATACTCCCCAGGACTGTTTAAAAGAGGATTCCTCAGCCTGTCTTTAAAAACAGGAGCCTTAAGGGGACATATCAAGCTAAAGGATACTTGTTTTGCTGGACTTACCTCTCTTAGTTCAAAAGGAAGAAATATGTAGAATAAGATGATACTTCCTAGGATGGGTCAAGAGTATAATAATGCAGTACAAGAACCAATTTTTAACATATTGAAATAATGGGTTAGTAATGAGCTAACATCCATCCTCTCTTTATTACTCTCTAATCTCCCCATCTCATGGAAAGGTTGCAGGCCATGAGCATCTATCTTTTCAAGTCTCTGTCTGCTCAGTTTAGAAGGCAGACTGTGGCTCAGAACCTGGTTTGGTATAATTTTGGAAGTGGTAAACAATCCCATCTCTTCCTATCTTTCATGCTGCCCTTTGATTTCAGACAGGCAGACTTGTCTACAAGCTGTAAGAAGCAGAGTTGAATTGGAGGTCAATTATTCATTGATGCATATCTGCATAAACCTGACTCATAACCAATCTAAGAGTGAAGAGCAGAGTTGGAACAATAAGGAAATAATGGCTGAAGAAGGAGGTGTTCTGGGCACAGTGGATAGAGATATGGTGCTGGATGCTGTGGGAGAAAGAGAAGAGTTTGAAAGTAGAGCTTTAAGACAAGTGAGTAGTGAACTTTTAGCAGACCTGACCTGGCCAGCGATGATAGATGCTTAGGCACACTGGATTAAAATACTTCAAAAAAGCATTTTCTAAGCCTCTTTCGTGGGGTGACATGTGCAAATTTGCCTGAACAGGGCAAGGAGAAGAAGAGTGACAAAACAAAATGATAGTCTCAAAGAAAGTGAATAAATGAAGTCCCATGACGTTCCTGAAGGCCTGTGAAGACAGCATTCCCCAAGTGCTGTTCACTCCTGGGGGCCATACTCCCAGGATCTTTCACAGATAAAGAAGGATACACAACTACCTTTGTCAATCTATTTTGTGTATTATGACAATCCTGCCTACATTGATTTCTAGAAAAATATGGAATATAAGTTAATAAACATCAGGAAAATTTGAATTGATAAAATAAGGACATTTTTATACATATAGCCAAATTATCCAATAAATTATTATAATCAAATGATTACAGCAAAAATATTCCTTGGAATTATAGCTTTAAATCTACTTCTCCCCATTAAATTTGTATATGAAGATTCTTTAAAATGTATAAAATGCTTTTTATTTTTACTTTTTGAACTTTAGTTTCCAGAGCACATATAGAAACCCATGGCAGGAAGAATATGGCTTTATTTTATTAACTAGGAATTTATATGCCAGTGTATTTAATGACAATGAGAGCTACCATGCTACACAGAAAATAGGCCATAAATGATTGTCAAAGGAACTAAATAAAAAATAAAGGGAGTTTCAACATGTATTAAAATAGCACAAACAACTGCCAAATAAATGAAAAATTAAAAATAGCTCTAAGGGGAAAGGATATGCCCTTCCCTAGGTGTGTAGCAAGAAGGCCCAGGTATAGACATGGAGTAAGTCATCAGTGACAGTGGTCATTCCAGGAATTCTGGAGGCAGTGAGCATTTAAAAATGTTTCCAGTAGAATTAAAATTTGAATCTTTCTGTGAAATATCATTTGGCTATGGGCTGAGAAGTCAGAGAGTACTTTCCAGAAAGTACTATGAATAGATAGCTCTTTTATCTCAAATCTCTTATGCATGCTGCAAAGCCTTGGCAGCTGTCTCTATTTAAGTTGCACTGGAGCAGTGCCTGAGAGATTTTGGATTAGCCTGAAGTTGCTGCTTTGACCATATTAATATTAAACCAATAAGTACCTGGATTATTCAAATTGGTGTCCTTGAATGAGCTTAAGACCTTATAGCAGGTAATTTCTAAGTGCTAAGAAATCTGACATAATTAATGCTAATGGCATTGATCTTTAATAAGAACTTTTCTGTGAAAGAGTTCATTGTTAGTTTCTTTAAGACAGAGCTGTAACAAGTATAGCAGTGGTTCTCACCAGGAGTCAATTTTGCTCCCTGACTCTCAGGGGGCATGTGGGAATGTCTGGAGATACATTTGGTTGTCATAACTGGAAGGTGGGTACTGCTGGCAAGTTCTGGGTAGAAGCCAGAGCTGCTACTAGACATCCTATAATATATAGACCAGCTCACTTTTCCACAATAAGGTACTCCAACACATTGTTAGTGTCACTATTGTGGAAAACTTGTGTACAAGTATGAAGAGGAATCATCATGCAATTTGAGAGAGCACACAGACAACTAAAGAAACTTCAAAATTTTGATTTATGGTCATAAAAACTCTGACATAATACATTTTTTCCTATACTTAAACTACTCCCTAATAATAAATTAGGCTTCTTTTGACACTGCATTAACTGTTTAAAACCACTAGGGAGCTATTCAGTATGTTACTACATTGGTGTATTCAATGTAGCCTAAGGGTATTTAAAAAGTTAACGGAACTTTCAAACGTACTTAATTTACAACTGAGCATTAAGAGAACCAACACATGTGAAAAAGACATAAATGCACTCAAAAGAAACACATAAACACGCTTAAATGTTCAGAGGACATAAAGAGATCTAAGCTAGGTGTGTGTGTGTGTGTGTGTGTGTGTGTGTGTGTGTGTGTGTGTGTGTATTGAAGAGAAGGAGTCATTAGTCAGGAATGGCCAGAGGTGAGTTTTGATCTGGGTTTAAAGAAAAATAAAATTATAGATAGTTAGGAGGACATTCTAGTAATTTAGTAGCCCTTGTTAATGTAAAACAGAAAGTGGTTACTTGCTAATTCAATTTCCTGAGAGTTTTCAACAAATAAGACTTGAAGAAAGTGATTAGTATCCACTGAGTGAAAACTGTTTAAAATTAATTCATTCTTTGATTAATTTTAAATGGAGTTTTATGATAATGTTTAAATGTTATGGGTACCTAGAATATGGTTGATTGCTTTAAGAAAAAATCTTCTAATTTTGAAAAAAAAAATGTAACATTTCACCATCACATATTTAGCATACTAATTGTATGGGAAGATAAATTGACTCAAATCTATGTTGCTACTCTTCATTTTTTTAAAAAATGACAAGTTTTAAAAGTAGAGCCCTTAAACATGGGGTTTTATACACAGTGCAGATACTTTTTATATTTGCTTTCCACAAATGTTTCTGGGTAAAAGAAGAAATTATAGCTCTGATTGTTAGAATCTTCCCTTCCTTGACTATCCAGTGGAGTAGTTTCTGCACATGCAAAGAAGGAGGCAGAATTAGATAAACGTGAAAATCAGAAGATGTGCCATTGATAAAGTAGTACTGATAAGAGCAAATGTTTCTTTTCTTTTCTAAATATGCTTTATAAAGTTGTATAAAATGAGTAAAGATATAGACAGATATAAAATATATGAATAATTAATAAGTATCAGAAAATTAACAAAGTTGACTTAGTTCTTATATATATGATTGAAATCATCTTTTCATGAGCACATGAAACATTTATAAAAATTAATCATAGGTTGGTTATAAATAAATCCTCAAGTTATCCCCCAAAAAATTTTTTGAGAGAATTCAAGGTAAATTTCTGAGAATTTGAGGAGTAAGCTATAACTAAATAATTAGAAATCCTTTATGGCCTGAACATTAAATAAAACTAATCAATTTTATGTTGATGCATGAGCTGATGTTAAAACCAAAATAAAGCCGTAGCCCATTTTGCTCAGTGAATAGAGCATTGGTCATTTAAAAAATTTAAAATGTGTTAAATGTACCATAGAAAATTCCACAAAACAAAAGGTTTTATAAAAGAAAATAAAAGTGATAACACTATAATATAAAAAAACCAGATAATAACTATCAGGATTAAAAGGGATCACACTACAGATAGTACAAGACATCAAAAAGTTATTAGTAACATATTTTGAGCACCAGTAAATATAAAAATTTGCACTAAGTTTAAAAAATTCTTTAAAACATGGCTTACCAAAACTGAAAAAAGAAATTAAAATCTGTATGATTTAAGATATTACAAAGAAATTGAAACTATTGCTTCCTTACATAAAATATCACTGGGTATATCCTTCAAACATACTAGGTAGAATTAACATCTTGAAAGAAACAATTATTCAAGACATTTACAGTGAAAACTCAAAATGTTATTGAGAAAAATTGTAAAATGTTTAACTATAGTGGTATATTTGTAAATTAGAAGACTCAATATTATAAAAATTTTAACTCCTCCTCAAATAATCTATAGATTCACTACAATAAAAATTTATAAACTCTGTGAAATGAACATGGACATGAAAAAGGCTGAGGATAGCCAAGGCAATGTGAAGCTACACAATTGCGAGACTTACAGTAAGAGATTTCAAGAGAGAATTGTGCTATGATCATTAACGCCACTTCATAAAGGTTTAAGTAAAGACAAAATGGCTAATGGTGGAGAATAGAGTCCAGAAATCATTCCACAGGTACAAACATCTGATTTATACCAGAAGCATGCGGAAAGTGCAGTAGAAAAAATGACCTTTTCCATAAACAATGCTGGGTCAATTTGTTATCCATATATATTTTTAAAAGTGTTCCTTGGCCCCTATTTTGTATCATACACAAACCCAATTCCACATTGATTGCAGACCTAAATGTGAAAGTAAAACAATAGGGCTTTTAGAGAAAAACTGAAGAACATCTTTGTGACCCTGGAATTGGCAAAGATTTCATAAACAAGACACAAAAGGACCTAACTACAAACAGAGACTAAAGATTAATTTATTTTAAAAACTTGAATTCATTAAAACCCACTATCAAGACAGTATAAATACAACCCAAAATTATAGAAGTTATTCTCCATACTTATATCTGCCAGTGAATCATTTCCAGAATAGTATTTACATAACTCCAACAAATTAATAAGCAAAAGATAGACTGCCAAATAGGAAAATAGACAAAAGACTTGAACAGACCCTTAACAACAGAGGGCATTAAGTGGCTGATCAATGTATAAAAAGTTGCCTTTATTAAATAATCATCAAGGAAATACCTATTAAAACCACAACATGCATGATAAAACTACACATACACCAGAACAGCCAAATAAAAAAGACATTCAATATCAAGTATTGACAATGACATAGGACAACTGGAACTCCCATAAGGGTTATAAGTGTTTTATTCTCTTTGGAAAATTGATAAAATCTCCTATAGGTAACTATACACAGATCCTGTGATGTAGTATTTTTCCTAAGTGTTTATGCAGAAGAAAGAGATTCATATATTTATCAGGCCCAAAGTGGAAGCTACTCAAATTACCATCAATAGTAGAACAAATGAGGAAGTTCTCATATATTCACTCAATGGAATTACTCAGCAATGAAAATGAACAATATATACCTACATGGAAATATAAATGAATATTATGAATAAAATATTGAACAATAAAAAAAGCCAAACACAAGAGAGCACATGCTATCATACCATATGCTTCTATCTATTTAAAGAGTACAACATGCCCTAGCCGGTTTGGCTCAATGGATAGAGCTTCAGCCTGTGGATTGAAGGGTCCCAGGTTTGATTAGGGCTAAGGACACATGCCTGGGTTGTGGACTCAATCCCCAGTGCGAGGTGTGCAGGAGGCAGCCGATCAAAGATTCTCTCTCATCCTCTCCCTTCCTCTATGAAATCAATAAAGAAATATTAAAAAAAAAAAGAGTACAACCCAGCAAAGGTAGTCTACTGGTAGAAGTCATAATAGTGGTTAACCATATCAGGAGAGTCTTTAAGCTTTGGTAGGGAGGTCATAAACTTAAAGAGAGCACCAGGATTACTTTTGGGGTGCTGCTTGTGTTGTGTTTCTTGAGCTGAATGTCACTTACATATGTAGGTTCACTTTGTGAAATATTATCAAACTGTACACTTACTATGCAACCACATTTTGTGTATATTATTTTTTAATTAAAAATAAATAAATAAAGGCCTAGGCTTTGTAGGCAAAGTGCTTGGGGTGAGGTCATGGCTCCCTTACTTAGTAGCTAAGTAAGCATGGACAGGTTACTTACCTGTACTATGTCTATTTTCTCATATGGAAAATAGCCATAAAAGAGTACTTAGTTTCAAAGAATAATTTTGAACATTAACTGACTGAATACATTTAAAACACTTCCCAGAACAAAGTTACCACACTCAATTAGTGGTTGCCAAAAAATGGCTCATAGACACCTTTAGCTAGAACTCAGCTGAAATTTACTCGCATAAAAGGAGCTCCATCATATATAGATTATCTCTCTGAAAGGTGGAATCTGAAAAGGCAAAATCCACCGATGGTTTATGAAATGTAGCATTGTATTTTATCTTAGGGTGAGATACCATGGAGGGCCGTTTCCCCTGAGCAGAGTGGAAGAGTCACTGGGGAGAGAACGTAATTATTTGTGGGTTTTCAAAGAATCCTGTGGTTTTGATGGTGTAATGGTGGTATGATCCATAGGTGGGTGCCTCGACCTTAAGCTAGAGCTGCAGAAACTCTTTCATCCTGATTCTCAAACTCTTTTCTGGTTAATCTTAGCTTTTAGAGAAACTATGTTGAACTGGTGTCCGTTAGCTCAGAATAATGGCTCTGCAATATCTTGAAGTATCTGCAAGTCAGATAGTAGAAAAAAGATAGAAATATGAAGAACATCACATTATCATAAGAAACACTTAGAACTTATTTCAAGTTTTTTTTATTGGCCTGGGCCTAACCAAAAGAAAAGTCTCAAGGATCAGTTTGTCTGACCTCAGATAACCAGATGACTTTTTCCTCTCAATTGATTAATTGATTGTTTTACTTTTCCTGAATTGCTTTCCCAGATGAAACAAGATATTTTAGTAACTGCTTAGACTCCACCTTTGATGGCCAGTAAATGGTTGAGGGCTAGTGTATTGCTTAGAACTAGTTTAATGGATTAATGTATGCTGATCCACTGGGCTTGTTGTTTTATTTCCTATCTGGGCCATGTCAGGAGAAAATTGCAGAACACACTGTTTACTTGGAAACTTCTAGCCAAGGTAGAATTTTGTACAAACCAGTGAAATTCAGTGTCTCAACTCTCTTCTATTAAATGAACATAGCTTTATCTTAATAACATACAAGCAACCTGGAAGTTGGCATTTAAAAAAGGCCAGATGGCCATATGTAAAGCATGGGTCTAATTTTGGCATGATGAACACAAGAGGGCATCTGATTTCACAAGAATAATAGCCCCATGGTTACAAAATGAAGGGGTACAAATATGGTGTTTATGATAGCTGTTTGGACCTCATAGGTCTCATTACAGAACACACACTTTGGGTGGAGTTTAATCATGTAATCATTTCCACATAGTTAAAGGAAAATAATTTATCCATAGGTCCTGTTTAAGACGTATAGATATGTTGGGGTTAATGATAATAATTCCTCTAGTAAACAAAGCACAAGATGTGATTATTACTGAGGGGCTATATTGAACTTATATGCCTGACTATAATATTCTTGTGATGCCAAATCCAAGAATTGAATGATTGGAAATTGCTGCAAATGTTTGGGGGAGGGGCGGTTAGAGAGTTTAAGGGGTTATAGCAAATAAGATAGTTGAGAAAAGGGCAAAAATATTACATTGCCATTTTCATTATGTGATATATTAGACTAACACAAAAGAAAAAAATATAGTAAGCAATCAGTGAAATAAGAAAATGTAAGAAAGAATGTAAGAACATATAAGAGTGTTACTCTAATTACAGGTTTTAATTCAAAGGTCTTGGAAGAAAGTTATCGACAACTGATATCATGTTCTTGATCCAGCGATACCTGAGACAACTGTCAACTTCTGAACTGAAACTATTTTGAGGCATTTTAACACATTTCAGCCTCAGAGCTAGATCTCCAGAAGAAATAGGTATGCAGGTTGCAAGAGCTGTAGCACATTTATACTGAAAGTGATGCTCTGGAGTTGAAGAAACCATTAAAATAACAAAAATTGCTATTTCCAGTGACACTGCTTTGTCTTTGTCTTTTTTTCTACATATCTAATTTCCAGGATGTATATCAGGTAGGACTGTATTCAGTGGTGTCACTTTTAGAATGGCAGCTTACACCTGTTGGGCATAAGGCTGTGTATGTGACAATAATTTCTATAACACCTAACAGAATCAGAGAAAACAAGCTTGGTTCTGCCACTGCTGTAAGAAGAAAGCCAATTAACTATACACAGTCCTTAAATTCCTTTTCCTCTCATTTTTATTTGGCAGCAGAAACTTATTTTTCCCAAAGCTTGCCTTCAGTATAAATCTTATTTCAGCTGATCAAGGTAATGACTTAATAGTTATTTCACTACCACATGCCATGTTGATCCCAATTCTTGCATAACTGGATTTTCAGTACCTTAGCTTCTGCCAGACCAAAGAACCAATCCCAGATTTGTTCAATTTTCTTGGCTTTTACTTTGTTTGCCTGCTGACTACTCCCAGTTCCGATCTCTCTAACAATTAGAGTTCATGACTGTAAACGCCTGACTGTAACATAATCCCAAAAGGAATGTGTTGGTTAGTACATAGAATTAACAGGAAACAGGAGATCACAGTTCTAAGAATGAGCAGAAAGCAAAGGCAGCCAGAAATGCCAAACAACAACATAATAGGAACAGCTGGCTAAAAATCCCTAGACACTGCTCCAGGATGATGACCACACTGTGATTAATCCCCTCACTACCTCTGCTAGATGCTGGCCACTATGGCTAATGCCACTACTACAAAACCAGTGGACACAGAATACATGGTTTTCTGTTCCAGCATCTGTGCATCACTCCATTCAAACCAAGTTTAGGATGGGAGCATTAGTGTGACTGAAAACACATTTGTATTTGTGTTCTAGATGCCAGGGACCTGGGCACAAGAGACTATTCCACAATACCAGGGAAATTTGAGATCCCTCCCGAGGGGGGCGGTGGGATTTACTGCACAACCTACAACACAATTTTCTGCTAAATTTTATGAGATAAATAAATAGATACATGTATGCATTGCACACATTCTTACATTCATACAAAGGATGATTTTTTCAGGGTCTTAGAGAGGACCCTGAGAAGGGAAATATTCTCCTGTTATTTATCTGGCTTAAATCTTTTATGCTTCTTGTCTCTTTTATCTGTTTAAAATGGAATATAGTCGTAACAATGTAGTAAGGTCTATGAGTCTTAGCATCTTCTACACTCCAAACAGAAGATGTTGTACAAAATCCGTCCCTGATAAGTAACTATTGATTTATTGATTCCTTCTGTCAATATCTCCTTAGGTACCAATTGATTCATGAGCAAAAAGAAAGGTTAGGATGTCAGAAGTAACATGCAGCTATGAAGATAACTATGAACATCAAGTCATAGACAAGTTCAGAGAGTGTGGCATTGAATCAAGTAGGTATGAAAAGGACTCCTGAATTTTTTTTTTCTTCTTTGAAATCCAATGAAAAACAGATGGGCCTTAAAATTATTAAAGACTGAGAATTGAACCTACATGATTCATTTTTTTTAAAGCCTACCCAATGCAACTTCAAAATATACTCATTAAAATACCATATTTAGTTATCTGAAGATGCATTTACATGCAGTGTTTTTTTTTTTTTCTTTTTTCATTTGTGTTTCTTGTTTGCTTGTTTGGTTTGTTTTTCCTTCAAGACAGTAAGTAAAGAAAAAATATGCTATTTTATCAAAGGATAAAGACAGATTCATCTGCTGTTAGATATTTATAAGTTTATACTGTCAATGTAGACATCTGAAGTAATGAAAATAACCTTGCAAAATATCTTGCACCAGCTTTTACTTCACGGCCTTTACTTTTGTGTTTGTTGTTTTGCATTAATTAGTATTGACCAACAAAATTATATAGATTAAAGTGACCCCAAATGGTAAGTTTTATGTACACAACTGGACTAAAACAATAGAAAGTTAATTCAGTAGCAGGTCCAATTGTATTTTTGAAGCAAATTCTGAGGGGGCGAATTCTGACAAAGAAATATATTGAACTCTTTAAAAGCCCAAGAACATTTCTTAATTAAAATGTCATTGCTGAAAAATTCAATTATGTTTTAATGTTTACTCAGATGGTATTGACATATAGAGATGTATTTCAACATGATGGCAGCGTTGAATGGTCTAGAATTTTAATATGAAGAGCTTATTAGTTATTATGGAAAATAACTATAAGGCAGATTAGCAAAGGTCTAAGTAACCTTGGTTATGGGTAATTTTTTAAGTGAGAAATGGAAAAATTAAAAAAATAATAACCTGAAGTCCTTAGTTCTTAATTCAAAAGAAGAAAAAAAAACTGATAGGATGGCATAAAAGTAAGCATACTAATATTCATATCTATCAAAATAAATTTGTATATGCATACAAAGATGTTTGAAAACCAAACCTGGTATGTGGAGTTGAAGTATGCATTGGTAGAGAAGAGCAATATTGATAATAAAACATGGTAACCTCAGAAACTTATATCTTTTTTTTAATTAAATTTTTATTGTTCAGATTACTACAGTTGTTCCTCTTTTTTTCCCCCCATAGTTCCCCTCCACCCAGCTCCCACCCCACTCTCTAACCTTACCCTCCCCACACTGTCCTCATCCATAGGTGTACGATTTTTGTCCAGTCTCTTCCTGCACGCCCCCCACATCCCTTTCCCCCCGAGAATTGTCAGTCCACTCCCTTTCTATGCCCTGATTCTATTATATTCACCAGTTTATTCTGTTCATCAGATTTTTTATTCACTTGATTTTTAGGTTCACTTGTTGATAGATATGTACTTGTTGTTCATAATTTTTATCTTTACCTTTTTCTTCTTCTTCCTCTTAAAGAATACCTTTCAGCATTTTATATAATACTGGTTTGGTGGTGATGAACTCCTTTAGCTTTTTCTTATCTGTGAAGCTCTTTATCTGACCTTCAATTCTGAATGATAGCTTTGCTGGGTAAAGTAATCTTGGTTGTAGGATCTTGCTATTCATCACTTTGAATATTTCTCACCACTCCCTTCTGGCCTGCATGGTTTCTGTTGAGAAATCAGCTGACAGTCATATGGGTACTCCCTTGTAGGTAACTTACTGTTTTTCTTTTGCTGCTTTTAAGATTCTCTCTTTGTCTTTTGCTCTTGGCATTTTAATGATGATGTGTCTTGGTGTGGTCCTCTTTGGATTCCTTTTGTTTGGGGTTCTCTGCACTTCTTGGACTGGTAATTCTATTTCTTTCACCAGGTAGGGGAAGTTTTCTGTCATTATTTCTTCAAATAGGTTTTCAATATCTTGCTCTCTCTCTTCTTCTGGCACCCCCATAATGCAGATGTTGGTATGCTTGAAGTTGTCCCAGAGGTTCCTTACACTATCTTCATATTTTTGGATTTTTTTTTCCTTTTGCTTTTCCGGTTGGCTGTTTTTTGCTTCTTCGTATTTCAAATCTTTGACGTGATTCTTGCAATCCTCTAGTCTGCTGTTGGATCTCTGTATATTATTCTTTATTTCAGTCAATGTATGCTTAATTTCTAGTTGGTCCTTTTTCCTATCCTTGCGGGTCTCACTAAATTTATCGGCGGTTTCTAGAAAATTCTTGAAAAACCTTATAACCGTGGTTTTGAAATCTGTATCCAGTAGTTTGCTTTCCTCCATTTCTGTCATTTGTGACCTGTTTCTTTGTCTCTGCATTTTGACTGCTTCCCTGAGTTGATAGGGTGACTTTCTGTTCTATTTGTCCTATAGGGCCCAGTAACTCAGCCTCCCCAATTACCTGAAGTGGACACTCTTGATACACCCCTTTGTGGGCTATGTGCACAGTCTTGTTGTAGTTAAGCCTTGATTGTAGTTGGTATTACTGGGAGGAATTGACCTCCAGGCCAATTGGTTGTGAAAATCAGCTGTGTCTACGGTGGGATAACTTCTGTGCTGGAGACACCCTTATGGGGCAAGACTTGCTTCAGTGGGGCTTTGGTGTTCACTGAGTCTGCCCCCTGAGTGTGTCCCTTATGGATCTGAGGAGTTGTAATCTGGATGGTCCCACTCTGACCACTGGGTACACTGGCTCTTGGATCTAAGGAGGTGCTAATTTAGCCTCTGCCTGAGGCTACCCAGCAGGAGCTATGGAGAGATCTGCAGACTCCTCTTCTTTGTTTAGGATTTGGAGGTGCCCAGATGAGGCCCAGCTGTGAAGAAATGCAAGCTGCTGTGGGGACTTGGGCCTTCTTTTGGATGTTCCAGATCTCTCTGACCCAGCTGCAGTTTGTTAGGTAATTTTAGATTGCAAAGGGCCAAGTCATTCATATGCAAAAGACTCTGTGCACAGCTTGAGTGGGGCGGAGTCTCAGGGAATCAACAGGGCAGAGCAAACAGCTATGTTGGATCATCAGCCCTGCCCTAAGAGGTCCGGGGACTCAATGTCCCACAGTAATTGCTGTAAGCACCTCTGAGCGAAAGCCACCCTCGAGTTCTGACCGATGCCAGACAGTCCAGTTTCTCTCCGTATGAGTCTGTTTCCCCAGAGACTCACCCAGAACTTGAGTTCAGAGCGGGAGTGTGTGTCTCCCTCCCAATTAAAAAAGACAACCACATCCTCAGTTGCCAGTTTTTTCCACGCATGCCTCTGTACCTCTGCACTTTACTTCCGCACCTCCTCTGAGCCTCAGTGTGCTTTTCTCATTTATTGACTTATTTATTTATTTATTTATTTATTTATTTATTTATTTATTTTCTTAAAGTATTACAAAGAATATTACATATGTCTCCTTCTTTTTCCCCCCTTGACATTCCTCCGGCTTCCCCTACCCCGCCCCCCCCCCAGTGTCTTATGTCCATTGGTTATGCTTATATGCACTCATACAAGTCCTTCTGTTGATCTCTTACCCCTCCTTCCTGCCCCTCAAGCCTCCCCAGCCTTCCCGCTGTAGTTTGACAGTCTGTTTGATACTGCTCTGCCTCTGTATCTATTTTTTTTCATCAGTTTATAATGGTCTTTATTACCCATAAATGAGTGAGATCATGTGGTATTTTTCTTTCATTGACTGGATTATTTCACTTAACATAATGCTCTCCAGTTCTATCCATGCTGTTTCAAATGGTAAGAATTCCTTCTTTTTTACAGCAGCATAGTATTCCATTGTGTATATGTACCACAGTTTTCTAATCCATTCTGCTGATGGGCACTCAGGCTGTTTCTAGATCTTCGCTATGGTGAATTGTGCTGCTATGAACATAGGGGTGCATATATCCTTTCTGATTGGTGTTTCTGGTTTCTTGGGATATATTCCTAGAAGTGGGATCACTGGGTCAAATGGGAGTTCCATTTTTAGTTTTTTGAGGAAACTCCATACTGTCTTCCATAGTGGCCGCACCAGTCTGCATTCCCACCAGCAGTGCAGGAGGTTTCCCTTTTCTCCGCATCCTCTCCAGCACTTGTCGTTTGTTGATTTGTTGATGATAGCCATTCTGACAGGTGTGAGATGATACCTCATTGTTGTTTTGATTTGCATCTCTTGGATGATTAGTGACTTTGAGAATGTTTTCATATGTCTCTTGGCTTTCTGAATGTCCTCTTTTGAAAAGTGTCTATTTAGGTCCTTTGCCCATTTTTTGATTGCATTGTTTATCTTCCTTTTGTTAAGTTGTATGAGTTCCCTATAAATGTTGGAGATTAAACACTTATTGGTGATAACATTGGCGAATATGTTCTCCCATGCAGGGGCTTGTGCTTTTCTCTTTTCTTCTAGTTGTAGAATTTCCACTCAGCCAGCCTTCCTGTGGTTCTGGATGATGTCCGTTTTGTCTTTTAGTTGTATTTTTGAAGTTGTTGTGCGAGCCGGCAATTTCAGGTGCTTACCTATGCCACCATCTTGGTTTCTCAGAACCTTATATCTTTAGGAAGAATATGATAAGGGAAGTAGGTCATGGAGACTAGACATGGGAATTGTGTCATGATCAGTTGTGATTGAGAAAATCAGAAACAGATATCCTTATGTTGTTCATGATTCCTATACTAGGTCCCTAGAGGATACATGAATAGAAGAATCACCAAGGAAATGGAACAGTATCTATTACTAGATAGCATTTTGTGCCAACATCACTAGAGGAACTCCTACCCCTGAGAAGTTGGAATGAACCCACTTAGTGCTCTCCTGGTCTCCTTACTGCAAGTAGCTGTCCAGAGGGAGATTTAAGTGGCCTTTGTCATTTGTTCCTTTTACCCAGGCCAGCCCCTGGGTATTGTCCCTTTGGATCGCTGCACACTGTGAAAAAGGGCATGCAAAAGAGAGCACAAAGAAGACTTCAGCTCAGACTTGAAGCAGATGAGGCATTCTCATCTGCTTCCAACGTACCTTCCCATGTTTCCACTTAGCTTTCCTAAAATTGGAGAAATTGTATCTAGAGCACTGGTCCTCAAATTGTGCTGTATATTGAAATGAACTGGGCAGATTTAAAAACTGTTGATGTCTGGGCCCCACATCTAGATATGTTGATTTAATTAATATGGGTTTATGGCCTCGGCATCGGTTAAAGACTCCTTGGATGTTATAATAGCCAACCAGAGGCAAGGACAACTGAGTTAGACTTAAGGTTATACAATAGCTGCTAAGAATTGAGTGACCAGTAAAAGTACATGGGACCTAGAAAGATTGTCAAAAGACATGCAAACAAAAATGATCTGATAAATAATAGCAAACTATGTGAAATAGCTTTGTTATTTCTTGGCTGAACTACAATCCACTTCCTACTAATTCTGATTACCTAGTCTATTTGAAGTGGGCAATAGGCAATTCTACCACAATCAGATGTCTTATATGTATGAGGATTTGCTTCTTGGCCTATTTGCTTTTATTCAAAGATGCACATATTCAAAATAATTTATTATCATTATCCTTTTCAAAAAAATGGGACTTGGTTAATATAAATAAAAAGAGAAAAGCCTATTTATTGAAAGATTAACAATTTCTGTAGGCCATCAAGATGCTTCAGAACAAAAAATCATTAAGCTTTTTACTAGCATACTAAACAGGAAAGAGATTTTATGATCAAGAAATAGCTATGAGGCCTGGCCGGTGTAGATCAGTGGTTGAGTATTGTCCCATGCATGCACCAAGCAGTCACAGTTTTAATTCCCAGTCAGGGCACATACCTGCATTGCAGGCTCATTCTCAAGTAGGGGGCATGCATGAGGTAGCCAATTGATGATACTCTCTCAATGTTTCTCTCTCTTTTTCCCTCTACCTTCTTCTCTTTCTCTCTAAAATTAATAAAAACCTTTTTTTAAAGGAGAACAAATAGGTACAAAATTAAAAAGTAAAAAAAAAAAAAAAATGAGCCCGCCAGTTGAGTGTCAACCCATGAACCAGGAGGTCATGGTATGATTTCTGATCAGGGCACACACCCCAGTTGTGGGCTCGATCCCCATTGGGGGGCATGCAGGAGGAAATTGATCAATGATTCTCTCTCATCATTAATATTTCTATCTCTCTCTCCCTCCCCCTTCCTCGCTCTGAAATCAATAAAAACATCTTAAAAAAGAAAAGAAAAGAAAACAACAATGGGCAGAAGGAACTGTATGCACTTTAATATGCTTGGTTGGCAGGAAATAAAACTCAACTCAAACAGATCTAAACAATAAAGGAGATGTATTAGGTGATATAAAATAAAAAATGTAGAGTTAAGGGAGGTTTTAGCTTCAGTCCTCTGAGTTTTGTCTTTCTTGTACTGGCCGTGTTCTCAGGTGAGCTTCCCTATGGTAGTGAAATGGCAACCAGCAGCTATAGGATCTGCTACCCAGATCTCTTTGTGGTCCTTTTCATGTGCAACAGGGAGAAATCTTATCTTCTGACTGTTCTTACAAGAGTTGGAAAGGAAACTATATTTTTACTTCAATTCCCAGCAAACAGCTCTTAGAATCTTATTGTCCCAAATAAGACCTTAGGTCCCCCTCTAAACCCACCACCATGGCTGGTGAAATAAAATGAACAGAATAGTTTGAGAAAGTCAGGACTCACTCCTGAATCTGGGGGTGGGACTAGCCCTTATAGAATCATGAGTCTCTAGATGTTAAAAAATATAAATAGAAACCAGCTGGGTGTGGCTCAGCAATTGATCATTAATCCAGGAACCAAGAGGTCACTGGTTGGATTCCCTAGTCAGGACACATGCCTGGGTTTCTGGCTCAATCCCCAATAGGGGGTGTACAGGAGGCAGCTGGTCAATGATTCTCTCTCCCTCTCCCTTCCTCTCTGAAATCAATAAATATATCTTTAATATATATATATATATATATATATATATATATACATATACATATATATATATATACATATACATATATATATACACATATATATGTATATATATTTATAAATGGAGGGACATGAGTATACAACAAATTAAAGTCTCATTTTGACTCCTTATACATATGGAAATAAAAGAGAGAGGAGGGAGACAGAGTGAGACAAATGAATGGGACTAGGTAACAAACATGTGTACAACAGAAATGGAAATTCATGAGGGGAGCAATGTAGCTGGGTTCCAATTTAAATTCTGCCAACCAGTTTTGTGTCCTTGATTAAACAAGTCACTTACATTGTTAAAATTAGTGTATTTGACAAAGTGAACTTATTTCTAAGATCCTGTTCAAACCTAAAAATCTCTTAAGTTTATATCTCTAAAACATATTGCACCTGATCTGCTGGTTTTCAGACGTATTTTTCAAGAAACATTTAAAGCAATAGATCTGATTTATGGTCTTAGGAAAAATTGTCAAAGAAAATTAAAGAATGTGTCCATGTTTCTTAGGGAGCATGGACACCTCTGTGCTTTAGCATCTACTAATGGAGCCAACCCCATGTTTCTCTTCTGCTTTCCCGGGTGACTGATAAATCAGAGCAATTGCTCTGACTTGTATAAGAATGGCTTTTCCTGTATTTTTTTTAAGACTTCCTAGAATGATTCACTCTGCTACCACAATTCCATTGCGCTCACAAAATGTTATGTGACACTGCTAAGGTAAATTTATTGGGGCTCTCGATTTTAATTAGTTTTTTTCTCATATTTTCTCTGAAAAGTTAATCCTCTTTTAATGAAATTGTAAAATATAAGCAAATCTTACATGACACTTTTATCACCTGCTCATTTGAGATCAAAAGTCTAACTGTACTGCCTTCTCAAATTATACCAAATTTTAAGTGCTTATTAAAATGGTAATTTTTAAAATCTCAGATCAATGGTTGAGCTTTAATTTATTTGAGCAAAATAAAACAATGCAGATAATGGTTTAGTGCTGTATTTAAACATGTTTTATAGTACTCAGATATTATGATAGTGATTTTTATCACAATTTGAAGTAGAGTAGGAAGTGGATTCTTCACTAAACTTTCCATCAGGAAAGAATCTGCCAAAATAGCTTCTCTATAATAAAAAGGGAGATACTTTCATATCACAACCAAGTTTAATGGTGTAAAATAGTACCTGCTGTTACATTCTGATGACTGTAAAAACCTAGTGCATGTGTGAGTTTGCCAGTTTTATAGTGTTATTCCTTTCGTTCAGTGATAAAGAAAATATTTGTACTCTAATCTCTCTTCCAAATTTTCCAACCGTATCTCTTACATTTAAGACCTGAAATGACATTTTGGAGCTGTGACCAGCACTGTTGTATTCTCCATTTAATTGGGGCACCCCAGTTCATATTGTTCTAACTTTCTTCTTTATTCATGATCAAAGTATAGGCTCACTTTGTAGCGTTATGCTGACAATTTACAACCAGCTCATAAAGGCTCCATGCCTTGTGATTTATAGTGGGCCTCTTACTTTCTGTCTATGACCTCTTTCTCCCAGGTCCCCGCTCATTGCTCATCTCAGGCAACCAGTTGAAATTCATTAGCTTAGGTACCTGTTGAAAAAGAAAATCCAGTATTTAAACAATCTCTACACCACTCCAGGCTCTTGATGCCAGCATGTTAAAGGAGTGGAAGATAACTCTTGTAATCATTTGGCCTGAGAACGGCTCAGAACATAACTAAGCTCTGTTGGCAATTCTTGGTAACACTCTCCAGAGGAAAAATAAAAGGCAAAACAAGTTTTGATAATGAAATTAATTGAGAAAAACCAGTCTAACTGTCAAAAGAGAAGAACCTTGAGAAGAAAGGCAGCTTCTAAAGGTCAATACACAGTGTGCTGTAATCTTTCCCATCTGTGTGCAGGCTGGTGGGATTCTGAGACTGTCATATGCAGTCTTTTTCTGAAAATAACAGACAAGGGGGAAAAAAGGCTTGCCCAACAGGGAGCCTGGATGTACTTAGCTGGATAGAAAACAAAACACTATATGGTATAAAACAAAACACTATATGTTACAAACTTAGGATGACCATTAATTTTCTTTCCCCTTGACCTACATGGATCCACAGATAGTTTCAAAAAAGTAGGGCCATGGAGAACTGCAGCAATTCCCTCACCATGGGAATAGAATGTTACATTTACAAGGTGCAACAACACCAGGCAGCTTCAATCAGTGTGTGCACTTTCCATTGTCTGACTCTGTATTTTGATGAAGGCTAATAAGGTCCACTCCATTTTTTTTCTAATAGAAATTGTGTGTGTGTGTGTGTGTGTGTGTGTGTGTGTGTGTGTTTCAGTAAATACAAAATGAACTTGTGTTCTCTTTATCTAAAAGGTTTGACAGACTTACTGGAAATCTAAAATGTTGTGATTATATGTATAGAAATATAAATTTCTCCTGTTAGAACAACATTTGATACAATGGTTTTTTTTAGAAGGTTTATAACAGATATACCAAATGTCATTGTTTCTAAAAGTGATAATTTCATACACTCTCATTTCTATGAATCTGCAATTTTTAACACAACTAAGAAATGATTGAAAAAGAAAAAGAAATTATATACAATGTTTACATGTGTATTATAGTGTTTGTTATATATATATACATATATATGTAGTTAAGTATTACATAACTATTACATAGTTATTTATTAAATTATCATACATAAACTTTAAATTACTTTATTAAAATTTTGTGTATTCTTATTAATTAAAGAAAGTGTAAAATGCTCTGCTTTATCTCCAACCATTATGTACAAAGCCAAATGCTTTCAATAATGTTCTTGGGGTATCAGTTTCCGTTTTTTCTAAAAATCTAATCTTTTAAATGTTTTCAGCTCTAACTCTAACATTTTCTGAAGTACTACTTCCATCTATATATTGGCTCATCTGAAGAGATCATTTTTTATGCATATTGCTTCATTTGTACTTCCAAATGCAAGAGATTCTGGAGTACACATGGATTTTAAAGATCCATGAGGCCCAGGTACTGTCATGTAATGAAGATCTAACTTGTGTTTATCGGTGCCATTTCAACCATGGTGAGAGTGGCAGCTTTTACAAAGTGTGCTGACATCTAAACTTCACAGATAAATCCCAAGCTTACCTGATTTCTTTTTCTCTTCTGTGAATTCCTTGCTTTGTTTTAGAAACATGAAACAAGCTAGGGTAGGCTCCGGGAAACTTGTCACTGTGGCCACAGCCTCCAAGGAAAATAGGATCCATAAAATCTTGGACATAAAAAATAATAACACTCTCCAAATGCTAGTTAATAAAATGCTCCACCTCTTCAGGAGAAAGAGATATTTTATTTGTATTCATTAGGGTGACCTAACCACTCACTGTACGCTTTATTATACCTCTCCTGTGTGATGTAATAGCCTGAACCATTGAAAATAAAGCACGCAGATCGCATTGTTTTCTCTCTGTGTGTATTTGAAACACAGGTACCCTTTGTTTCTCCTTTTCCCCACCCCCTTTTGAGTTCCTCTTCTTCCCCTTCCTCTCCTGTTTCTTCTTGTCCTCCTCCTTGCTCTGCCCACCAGTGACTCCCCTAAGGAGCAATTTAATTTTACATTCTAGAGGCAGTCTTGTTGGTTAGAGCCCCTGTGAGATTACACAAGTGGATTAGGTTTATTTTCTTGTTGTTGAGTTGACATCTTGGGTTACATATTACTCGCCTCCACTGGTTTATGTTGACCTAACGACCTTTTCCTTTTTTTTGGAAGAATGCAGTGTTTTATAACTAATAAATAATGAATAAATAATCTCAGTTAATGAAAATAGAACCACACAATGAAAATCTGGTTCTAGAAAAAGAGAAATAGAGAAAGAAAGAAGCTGTTCACAGATAGGCTGCGAAATAAATGTTTCTTTTCCATGGTTTTGGAGAAAGGAATCTCACCATTAACAAATGATATTGCTCTGAGCCCATTAGGTTGAATATTATATGCTACTGTCAATCACTTTGCAATCCACAGGGCAATAATTCTCCATAATAACTGCCAACTCTAGTCAATATATTTGCATCATTTTACTTTAGAGGCTTATGAAATGCAAATGAAAATTCTAATAATAACGCTTCTTACTTAATTAGTTGTGTCTGATGGATATTCTCTTTCTTCAGCCTGAAACATAAAAATTCCAATTCCAAGCCTGATATGGCCATTTGCCCATTCTTTGTTATTACTGCCGGCTGGGCCCATTGCTTTGAAGTTGCTAAGCAAGAAGACATGAGTCATAACATAAGAAATGAGATTCTTTCTTGGAAATCAGTGCACTCTACAGAAATCTTTTATTCACCGTGTTATTTTAAACTTAGAAAAAAAGTATCATGCAAACATTCTATCCTTAACTAATTTAATGAGATATCTTTGGGAAAAAATAAAACTGTGACTTCATCAGAAGTCAGAGCCATCCACTGTGAATGTCCTACTGTGGCGCTATACTGGATATGTGTGCATTTGTACTGAGCATCCCTCATTTTGGAAAAATACTGCTCTCCCTTGCTCCATAGTAATTCTGATTATACATATGTTGGATAAGTGACAGAGCCCTGGTTACTTGGAATACTCCATTACCCTGAACACAATAGGAATAGAGGCTGCCCAGCTGGTTGCTTGTGGAACCTAGAAGCTATTTTCCTCTATGGAAAGGATGCTCTGGCTCCCACATTTCTCTGCTCTTTCCACAATCTTTGGTTCCATAGAGTGTGGCTATTGAACTGTACTCAGGAACCTAGGTTTACACCATGAGGATGATGTTTCACCAATAATTGGGAGCAATATGTGCCACACAATGTGATATCAAGAGCCTTTCATAGGACTTTCCAACCTATATTTATCACTGATGTGGCACAGCCTTCCTGGTAAGCTGATTAATTTTGGTGGGTTCAGGCAGTGGTATTCTTTATGAGTTTTTTGTTTTCTTTTATAACCCCTTTTATAACTGCAAATTTCACATGAATACAATGATATATTTTGCAAAGAAGTGAAGCTGCTTTGGTAGAGCAAACCAGAACTCTTTTATTATTCTTTTTTTTTTCTGTGCCTTCACTTTTCTAATCCCTTGCACTTGTATGTGAGTCCCAAGATTATTCTATGGAAGCATAAGTCTCCACAAGAAAAATAACTTAAAAATTACACAATCAAGATGTTGAATAATTGCATCATATATTCAGGCTTATTTATTCATATGTAATATATTCTTATGTAAACTATCCTTATGACATCAACAGTGTAGCCATTATTCATTTCATTAATTAAGATACATATAAGTAGATGGGTGAGAGGAAGGATGATAGATAGCTGAAGGCAGGTAAGTATTGATGAAGGAAAGAATGGAAATAGATTGTTGTATAGTCCTGAGTAGAGTCAATGGTAATCCTGCAATTAAAGGGAGCCCTGATATGCTAGCAACATTATAAGGGATCCCTAAAGAAAAGAGGTTAGCTTATGAGAAAAGTAAGAATAACAAATATGGAGTCAGAAATATATCTTATCTACTTTCCAACTTTGCTGACGGATAGGTCTGGTGAAAACAATTTCTTCTTGACTTGGTATTATATAGACACAGACAGCCATTGCTGAAAATAAGGGTGCACCCATTTTGGGCATTAAGAAACTGCCACCCACACCCTTATGTGCTAATTCGTTTCCTGCCAAAACATGTCTTTTGAGTCATGTAGGCTTGTGCTAAGGAAAAAATCAGGCAGCATGCTCAATGGGATGTAGAGAAATATTCATGAACCCATGGGTCTGTGACTTCCCACAGGAAGTTTTGGTTTCTGCTTTCAAATTAACCTGTATAGGTACTGCTCCAGGCTTATAGATTATGGAGATCAATCCAAAATATTCACATTCATATTTTAAGTTAAGATTCTGAATTTCTATTATAAAATTTCCAAATTGTTAGCAGAACACGGGGCAGAAAATACATATCACAGTGCTCAAAATGTTTATTGGAACCAGGGGTCTAGATAGGTTGTTCTGGTGTCAGGCAGGGACAAACAAAACAAAAGCAAAGCCTGTAGATCACATTTAAACCCTCAGGGTAAATATGAACAAAGAATAGACCATATTTTTCTAAGGCATCTGGGTATAAACCTTTTTTTCCCTCTTTGCCAGAAACCATAGTGTTTATAGGCATGTTTTACTGGAAATCTGCTGCTTCTCACAATGTTTCCTGCACAACTGTCTTAGTAAAACTACATCTGGAAATGACAAGCGCACAGTTGTAAATCTGGAAGTCAGTGTGTTGTTGTAATAGCTTGCAGCTACAATATGGCCGTCTTGCTGAATGCCAAAGAGAGTTACAAAGACAGAGGCCAGCTGTAGCTACTGAAATGGATATTATTTTTTCTGAGGGGATAGAAGGGGTTTTAAGAGGGTTATAATGTTTCTTGTCAAAGTGCCAAATGAACCATAGTAGCATTGAACTTATTGTCTCTTGGACAAATCAAATGAGATTTTGACCACCAGGTTGGAATGAGCAAGCTTGATTTTCTGGATGGTATAAAAACAGGTAGATCCATTGAATTGTAGTGTCCTAGAGTTAGTCTGGGTCTTAGGAGCAATCTAAATCAGATGTCTCCTTGGATAATGAGCCCCCCCACCCCCTTCCTAAGAGCCACAGAATGTCAACTTCAAGTATCAGCTTGAATATCTCAGCAGTTCTCAGTACTGGGTGACCGAGGTAATATATAGGTCCCAAGCAAAGCATTCTATGTGGTAAGGCTGGAACTTGCCTCATATATCTGTTTCTTTAAGTCTTTTAAATTAATCTGGGGAATCACAAAATTATTCATCACTGAGGGAAGCTCATCAAATCCCACTTTGATATAAATGTCACCAGTGAGAATGGCAGTAATAATTGAAGTAAGCACTATTTAGTGATGAAAAAATAAAGAAATCACACAACTTTCGATTCTTCTTTTTAACAAATGTAATAAATAATGGAGTATTGAGTGAGCATTAGTATATTTAGACACCATGGGCTTTGTTTGTAACACATACAAATTTTAGAATTGTTTATATTTAAGATGGCTTATACTTTCAGCAATGTCTCTACACCTGTATTTAAAAGATATATATTTAAAATAACTACCACAACTCTGTTTCTAGCATGTTCTTTTTGCTTTAGTTTTGTCTCAGAGGAAGAACAGATCATCTCTCCTTATTAAGCCAAACTCCCTTTTCCCATATAAAAGTGAAGGTGTTCAAAGGTACAAACTTCCAGTTATAAGATAAATAACTTCTGGGGATAAAATGTATAGTAAGATGACTGTAGTTAACAATGTATGTATATTTGAAATGTGCTCAGAGTTCTCATTACAAGAAGAAATTATATTAGGTGATGGATGTTAACTAAATTTACTGTAATTATTTTGACTGATATACAGTATATATATATATATATATATATATATATATATATATATATATAATCATTATATTGTATACCTTAAACTTAAACTTACACAGTATAATATGTCAATTATATCTCAATAAAACACCGAGGAAAGAATATAGTCTACTGTAGTATAAAATAACCAAATAGTCTACAACTAAATCTTCCAGAATTAGAAGAAAAATATCCTTTTAAAACAATTGCTCTTGGAAGATCCATGAAGCATGATGGTAGGGCCATTGTTTATGGTTCATCGGTATCCCCAATATCTAACAGAATGTCTAGGAATAGTAGATGCTCAATAAATATTTGTCAAACAAATGAATGAAAACAGTAAATATATAATAAATGTATGTATTCTAGCTGTCTTAACTCCCTCACAATTTACTGGTTGTTTTTCTTTGCCTCAGTAACAAATTTTTGAAAAACTACCCTGAGCTGCTGAATGCTGAGTCATTATTTCAACAGCTTTCCTCATCTTTATTTTCTCATTCCTACTATACATTTGACACCCTGGACTTTTCCGTCAGCAGCATCAGCCCTTCAACACACACATACATGCATATACACATACTCAAAACATACACATATGCATTTTAATAGATTTTTCTTTCCTAGCTTTCATGATGGGACATCAGCCAGTTCTTCAAACTCTGTTCATGTATCTTCTTCACTGTCTCTGGCTTTTCTCAAAGACACTTTCCCCTTGTTTCCAACTCTCTGGATGCTGAACTTGGACTTGTCTCACCTCACATCTTGGTGACTTAATGGCCTCTCTTTCTTGATACAGAGGAAAAGGGTGAAGAGGAATGGAGAAAGCAGTTTGGAGAATACTTTTACAAGTGAACCAATACTTTCCCAGCTCCTACCTCCTCTCTCTTTCTCATATTGTGGCCCTTATACAATCTGCATCAGAATTGTTAAAACATTGATTTCAAGGTTCTACCTTAGTCCCTTAGTCCCACTAAAACAAAATTCAAGGAATGGAACATCCTAATCTATATTAAAAATGAAAACTTTGCCCTGGCCAGTGTGGGTCAGTTGGTTGAGCAGTGAAAGGTTGCCGGTTTGATTCCAGTTCAGGGCATATACCAGGTTATGGATTTGAACCCTGGTCGAGATGCTTGCAAGAGGCAATGGATAGATGTTTCTCCTTCACGTTAATCTCTCTCTCTCTCTCTCTCTCTCTCTCTCTCTCTCTCTCTCCTTGTCTCCCTCTCCTTCTCCCTCTCCCTCTCAGTTTTCAGCCAGGTGTGGCAGACCTTTGAACTATATACCACCATATAGAAGAGGATAAATTTAGGGGGAGGAGGGAATGAAAGATGGAAACATCCATTCCATTCAAAGGCAGTGACACCATCATTTTTCTCAGCCCTCTCCGCTTCCAGTTTAACTAGAGTCCTGTACTGACTTTAGCTATCTTCAGTGTGTTGAAGATTACTTATCAATTTCTTACCTTCACTATGTACTGATACTTCATTCAGTATAAGACAACTCCAGCAGATAACTTTCTCTTAAGTTGGTAAAGCTATGATTATGGCTTTTCAGAGGAGTTTCCTCAAGTAAATACAATACAGCAGAAATTCAAATTATATGATTTGCTAAGACTTTAGTACTTCTCTTTGATTCAAAATCCTACAAATCTCTGGTTATCTTTTATCTTTATCTTTACTACTACATTTTTAGTTTTCAAACTCAAATCGATTTCATTATTCCTGCTTTTTAAAATGAAAATATTTTCTTTGTGATAGTTCACATATTATCAACAAACATATAATTGCTCTAAAAAGGCAGGAGGGTCATCATTACTAGTATTGATAAGAACATGCTTATTTCCAAAGCATAAGCATAGCATAAGCATAAGCATATGCATATGGTAATGGGGCTAGTTTATTGCTGCACAAAAGTATTGACACTTCTGTGGAAGGACACAGGTAGGATAGAAAAAGAGAAATGAAATGCGAAAAATGTAATTAACAACCAATGCAGTGTTCATTAACATTTGTTTTATTGATACACACATAATTTTACTAGTACTCTATGAGACTTCTGAAAAGCAAAAGGTTTGCCCTTGTTCCAGCCCTACTCTAATTCCCAGTCATATTTCTCTTTGGCCAAATTTATCAATGATAGTTCTCCTAGGGGCATTCCTGGCATATCCCTTATGCATGAGGAGAAGAAAGGCTGCCACCGAAAGTCGTTAAAGCTAATACCTTCAAAAGTACAAACTGGTTAAGGTCCCATAGCTTTCTTATCAGTTCCTTAAGTTAGAAGAATGAACACTGAATGTTTTAATTAATAACTACTCACTCTTATCTTATACCCTTCCTTTTTTTTTGACATACTTTTTTTTTTGTTTTGTTTTTTTCTCCTTCCAAGTCATTATTCTTTGAGAGGATCCTCATTGATATCTAGCATGAAATATCAGAAAGTAAAAGTATGATGTCCTAGAGTATTAGATAGCTGGGTGTGTTTTAACCTTGACATTTCTAACATGTGATCCAACCTCAACTATGTGTGAGTTGTCTACACGCTAGCTATCTCTGAAATTTGGGAGTCATTACCTATCTAGATGCAACTTGACCTGTCACTTTCCACTTGGGAAAAGCTGTATTTTCATTACCATTTTTACCTCCTTTTCTCTATTTTATTTTGCTAGTTTGTTGATATTGCTCTTCCTAAGTATAATATTTGACTAACTATACAAAATTCTAATGTAAATAATAACTCACAATATCATACTACTCATAATAACATCATCCAGAGGTACCTATGTTAACATTTAAATACTTCTTTTACCAAGCCCTTTTCCTGCTTTGCCTTTTTAGAGTTGAAATCATAATGTGTATTTTTTCTAGCTTGATTTATTTTCCTCTGCATTTTATTATAAGTATTTTCCATTTAATTAAAAACATTTGATAAACACCATTTTAATGGTGCCATGATATTCAACTAGATGACAATCACATCATTTATTTGAACATTTTCCTAATTGAGGACATTGAGGCTATTTCCAAGAGTATGAACGGCATATTTTGAGAGATGAATATACAGGAAGATAATTGTTTATATATTGTTCACTTATTTGTTTTCCTAGAACAGATTGTTGCTGAATCCATGGATTGGAGACTGTACTTTTATGTCTATTGATACATATGACTCTTACCCATGTCCAAACTAGATTTTAGATTTTACCAGATTATTGTAACTACAGGTAGTCAATATTTATTTGTAAGAATTGTTTAATAGAGGTAATAGAAAATAATTGAAGAGAAATGTAAAGGGGGTAATTTTCTAGAAATGTCTATATTAAGAATATATTTTATCCTTCATTAAATAATGTATACATTTTAAATCTACATTTCTGACCATAGGGAACATGCCAGTCCTTTCTGTGTTGCTTTAGAAACAGTCTTCAGGGTTCTTCCTGCCTACTTTCTCTTTTACTTCTCAAGTGAATTTAGACTTGCTCTACCCTTCTATGTCCAATAGAAACATGCATGTGGTTCAGACAAAGGAGAAGCATTCCTTTTTTGCTTTCCCTGACATTTGGATTGTTTTCATCTGTAACACAAAACCAGTTGCCCCTCTGATTTCTAAAGGTTTTTGTGCCCTCAGTTCTACTCTGTTCTTCATATTCTATTTCGGTTACTTAAATACTCTCAGCTCATTCACTCACAGACACTCCAGTGTGGTACTTGTTGGTTCGGGTTAATAGTCTTATTCAACCTGCAGCTTGAGAATGATATACTCGAGGGTTGTCCAATGTCACCAGTCCACAATCTTTCAGTGAAATTCCTTTACACTGTGTTCAAAAGTTGTTCACAGTCCGACATAATTTCCTCTCCTTTGTCTTCTGGTGAAACAGTAGTGGAAGCTCAAGCACATACCCATGTTGCAGTGGTGACTTTTCCCCCAGAGTAACCTCTTAAACAGTGACAGAGAAGATGGGTAGACAAGGCTGTTCTTTAACTTTTGGATTTTCTGTGTGTCTGTCTGCATGGCTGGTGGTAGTGACATGGGCAGGGGCCAGAGAAACTACTCCTTATATTTTTCAAATTGAGAAAAACATCACTTTACTGATGCGATTCTGCATGGAGCTACATTTCGGTTAAGCATTCCACAGCAAGAGTCACTGCTGGAGAACTTCACCAGTCTTCCCTGTAAATGACAGACTGTTGGAATGTAAAGCATTTGGTTTTTTACAGATGCTTTTACTAGGGTTGGAAGCCGTGATCTATGTTTCAGGTCAAAGGCAAGAACATGCTTTTCCCTATCTGTTTCCTGTCTCTAAGCGATCAATCATTTATGTCCCAAGGGAATTGTAGTTCTTAGGCATGTGGCCTGTTTTCCTTTGGCTTCTATTATCATTTGCTAATTAGATTACAAGCTAGTATTTACTTTACTCTGCAGCTTTGAGACCTTCCCCTGCAGTGTTTTTCTATTAGCTTTACAAATGCTGTAGAGCAGGCCTTTCCTTGGCCTATTGTCCTAAACCAGGAAAAGTGGGGAACTTTCCATTCACATCTGATTATTCTTGGGGCAGGGGAGGGAAAAGGTGAAAATAAAATTAAATCAATCCTACTTAATGTTCAGACTGATTCAACTTTAAATATTTGCACTTAAGAATTTTGGAGATTTTGCTATCCCTGGACTACTTTAGGTTTTAAAATAACTTTTAGCTTAATTGATATCTTGCTTCAGCTTAATACTGTATTTTTCTTTGACATGAAATACTCTCATGTCCCTCCCGTTGTGATGATTAATTTGATATGGCAACTTGCTAGGCCATGGTGCCCTATTGTTTAGTCAAACATCAGCCTATATATTGCTGTGAAGGTATTTTTAGATGTGATTAATATTTAATTTAGTAGACTTTGAGTAAAGCAGATTACTCTCATAATGTGGATAGGACTCATCTAATTAGATGAAAACCTTACAAGGCTGAGTTGACTTATAGGAATCCTGCCTCCAGATTGCAACACAGAAATTTTACCAGAGTTCCCAGCGTTCATACTCTAGACTGCAACTTCAACTCTTATTTAATTTCTAGCCTGCCCTGCATATTTTGGACTTGTGAACTCCCCTCGTCACATGAGCCAATTCCTTAAAAGGAACCTGTATTTATCCTATGGGTTCTGTTTCTGTGGGGAATCTTGACTAATACACTTAACTCTACTCTTTTCTAAATTTTCCCTAAGATTCTATTTATCAAAGAACTGTCTTCCAAAATACTTTATGAATCCAAGGACCAACATACTTTAATTTCCATTATGACCCGAGAGGTATAGATAACTTTGTATTTTGTAAATTAAAAGCTCTTGATGCCCTTTGGGACAATAGGCATCACAAGGGAACAAAAGATAACCCAGATGCCAAAGGCCAGAGCATTTCTCAGCAGCCCAGGGGGGATATTTATTATAATGGATTATTGGCTGTAATCTGTTTAAAATATATTTTCAACGTGGATGGAATCTTGTTTACCTCAAAGCTTTCATATTAGAGGTAGCATGTTGTAAGTTGGCTATACAAGTTTTCTGTGGGATGGGGAATGTATCAGGATCTGTGAAGCTCTTGTGAGCTTTTGCCTCCACTCTGAGAAGACATCCTACTGGTGTCTTGCATACACTTCTCAGGATATTTTCACAAGTCCTCTCTTTTTAAAACCCTGTCCCCACTGTCTTCCACCACCATTTCACTAGCACTGGGTTCTTATGAGGAATAGAAAAGACAATGAAAAGGGGACTTTCTAGCCCAGAGAAAATTTTCACCTGAAGGAACAGTTCAAGTTTATTTTAAAACTTCTAAAATACCCTGGACTCTACCAATTAAGCCTGGTTTCAGAGGATCAGTTGCAAATTTCTTTCCATGAGTCCTGGCAGGATTGACTATTTCTGTCTAACTCTTTAACCCCCAAAACTCTCTCTTGCACATTCTAAAACATGTGGTAGAAGACTTTAAAGCATCTAAGTGGAATACCCTTTATAGGATTCCCTAATTTCTTGGTAGTTGTTGAGCATTTCATCATACGTAAGTGGTGTGGTGGGTGAATATGTGTAGGGTGAATCTAAAACATACAGAAGAGCTGCACAGTAGAACATTTCACATGAATGAGTTCTCTAAGTAACACTAAATAACAAGGATGCGGTATATTTTCTACTTTTGCCAAGATTTCAATGTAGATGAGAACAGAAGACAAGAGATCCCAAAACATTATGATAGTACAGACTGCAGTTTTCCAGGATGAAGACCTTTTAGTGTGCTAAAACCCAAAGAGCCCCAGGCAGACTGAGTTAGTCAATTCAAGTATCACTCAGGAATTAATTCCAAGAATGGTGAAAATAAAGAGGAAGCATCCAGGTGAGGCAGAATGGTAAGTGAAGACATCCTGGGGTAGGGAGAACTCTAGGAATTTAAGAAGAGGGGATTTGTCTAGGCAGGGGAAAAGGGTGTTCCAAGCAGAAAGCTTAGCAAGAACTAGGAAATAAGGCAAAATTAAACCTAATGTGTCCAGAAGACAGACAGCAGATAACACTGGCTGGTGGGGGTCTGAAGGAAGTAAGATATAAAACTAGAAAGTCTGGCCATGGTCAAATTCAGGAGTTCAGATTTTATTCTATTAAAAATAACCAAAGGATTCTGAGCAACTTCTGCTATGATCTAAACAATGTTTTAGTTTTCGACTATAAAAAATGTTGGGTGGGAGACAGGATAGACTAGAGTCTGGGAGATCAGGTATTGTACTAATTAAAGCTTGAGGAAATGATAAGATAAATTAGTCTGATTGCAGTAGAAATATAAAAGTAAGAATAAATATAAAAAACCTGTCAAAGAAAGAGTTGGCAGAATCCTGTAACTAATTAAAAATAGCAGTGGATAAAGCAAATGGAATCAATGATACCATCAGACCTTCTGAAGTCTGAATCCCTATGAAAATACTGTCAGCCTGGAAGCTCATTCCCTTCCAAGGAAAGCTGATGCCCTTGGCTCTTAAGATGATATCTTCCCTAGGGGCAAGTAAAGAAATGTGGCTAGTGCCTTACACCCCTTAGTGACTGGTATTGAAGACACGTTTGTTTTGAGTATGTAGCACTGGTTTACAAACTAAGACATGCATAAGTATATTTTAACTTAATTTTTATTTTTAGCTCACTTGAGCTAGGGTAGTAAAATACTCAGGCTTTTGCATGACAGTTTTCTCCCCCTGGAAACACACCTAAATTCTGAGTTTTAAGGACAAATAGAGAAAGTGTGGGGGACAAACAGCCACAATCTTGGCTTCAAATATTTTCTCCAAGTGGTCTCTGAGATGTCATTCATATTCTAGGGTTCCATGCTGAAAGGACCTTCATTCTTTTCCAACTGACCTTTACGTGGCTAGTGGCTCATTCAGCCATATCTCTGCTCCTCTTGGAAACTTATATGTTGTGGCCTCATGACATGCTAGGGTGCAGAAATTTCTGCCAGTTTACCTGGAGTTCCGATCACTTCAATTTACTTTGTAGTCACCACTTTCTTGGGGTCTGTTTGCCTTCATGATTTTCAGTCCCCCAAAAAGAAAAGGATAAAGCCCCATTAGCTAGGGCTCCATAAATATTTGTGCATTCCCTGCATGCCCACCATCTAGTTCAGGGTCCCTCAAACCTTTGTGATGAAGCATCAGTATCACCATCCTCCCATTTTGACATGGATTGAAAAACAAAAATAAAAGAAAGCGAAATTTAAAAAATACAAGCTCATATACTTTATTATATCAGAGTCAACAGACATGCAATTACTGTCCAATTATTATAAATGTTTCTAAATGCTATCTCGATATCTGTACTTACTTTGTTGAAGGGTGCTCATATGCATTGGGCCTCAATCCGTAATTCACAGCAGAACTGATACAAGTCTAGCTCTTCACTGTTGGCCTGGAAGTATCTTTCCTGACTGGGGAAAAGAAATCACATAAACTATCAGGAGGAAAGCAATATCTCAAAATATCTTACCAGACAATCAGCATTAAAGTTATGATTTTCTGAACATTTCACAACCCACTCATACACTCTGTTTCCCTTCATACATATGAAATTATTGAAATTATAAAATGGGAAAATTACTGAAACCCTGAGAGCCTCACTCACCTCATCTTTTGTATGAAATTAAACATTGTACCTATAAGACTTTATAAGTACATGAAGATTCGATAAGGAAATGTCTGTAGAGCATCATGTCATAGTGATTAGGAATGGTGGCCCTTACTATCTCCATGAAGACAGAAGCTCAAGGAAAAATTACATTAAGGGAAGAGGGTCTCTGCCATCCATTTCAGGAAATAGGGTTACAAAAGCAAGAAGCATTCCTACTTGGTATGACTTTGGGATTTTATCATGGAGCTCTAAGTCCTTGCTAAGTCTAATCTAATTAATCTTCCTCATGCTTACGGAGGTATCTTGGAGTAAAGTATAGCATAAGCTATTGGATAATTAACTACTGGGAGCCTCACCACTTTTGTGATTCAGAAACTTATTGCCTAGATGACTTTACCACTTGAAAATTAAGTGAGTTCCTTATATTTATGGTTTTTAAAGCACTTTTGAATACTGGAGGATTAAACACACTAAGAATGTCTAGATTGCAGTAATAATATGATGGTTTATTCTTGCAGTGTTAAATACCTCAACATAGAGGATATTCAATATAATCTAATGCAAACAAATCTTTAACCTATCTTTCTTATTCACTAAAAATGACACAAATTTAAATTAATAACTGATACAGCAATAAAGCTGCTAGAAGATAGGATTCATTGTGCATTAAGCTCTAGGATCTTTATTTAGACTGGAAGTGATTATATGATAATAGGATAAATGCTTTGCTAAGTATATAAAAACTAAAAAACTCTGTATATCACAGAGCCACATTACATTTGCAGGGCATTAATTTACCTCATTATGCAATAAAATTATTTTTAAAGTAAAATCTCAAGGAAAAATCACTTTGCTGAATGAAACTCAAGATATGTTAACGTTGGATAAAAATCAGCATTTGGCATAAGTTCCATGTCATCTAAACATATTTCTCTTGACCTTGAAAAAGAAAAGATTCTAGGGAAATCTAAACATGCCTTGGCAAGAAGCCAAGCATTTTATTCTACTCACTCAAGAATTTTTTCTTAGAGGAATTATGCCTAATTCCTAACACCTACTTGCAATGAATTGACCATCATTTTGAACACAAGTACTAAAAAGTCAGAATAGTTTATAACCATATTGAGAAAACACTTTAGAGTAAATAGTTACAATTTAGTAATGACTACAAAGTTAGTCATTAAACAAACCAAAAATAAAACTAGATGGACATGGAAGTAACAAGAGCATAATCTACTAGATTGTCCAAGTGACAAAATGAAGAGTTAGCTCATCCTCTCTTTCCCTCACTCTCCCCCAACCAGTCCATGACTCCATTCTGTCGGTTCACCTACCAAACTACAGGATGGGGCAAAAGTAGGTTTACAGTTGTGAGTATGCAAAACACAGTTTATTCTTGTATTATTACTTATTAACTACTGTGTCATTTCCTACACAAACAACTGTAAACCTATTTTTCCCACCCTGTATATCTCAAGCCCCTCATTTTTTCTCCATCTTTACCAAATTCTCAGTTCAAACCATCATCATCTCTTGTTTGAACTCTGCAGTTGCTTTCTACTAGGGCCCCAGCTTTCTCCCGTGTCCCAAAGTCCATTCTCTATATAACAGTCATAGGCATATTTTTTAAAAATGTAAATTGGTATCATACCCCTCCACTGATCAAGCCTCACTGACATTCTAACACATTGAAATAAAACCCATGTCATATTCTAGGCCCCGTCTGCTTTTCTGCTTTGGTCTCATCCCACACTCACTCCCTTCACTATGATCTATTCGTTTTTGCCTGCTTCCTTTTTTTCAGATTCCCCTAAGTAGTTCCAAATTTAGGGCCATTGTACATGCTATTCATCTGCTGGAAAGTTTCTCCAAAATTTTTTCAAGGCTAGCTCCCTCTCATAAATCATATCTTACCTTCTTAGAAATGTCTTCCCCAATCACCCTAAATGCTGACCATTCCACTTTCTATTCTATTATTTTCTTTGTGTCACTTCTCATTCTCTGAAATAACTTGTACCTGGGTTGGTTTGTGGTCTATTTCCCTGGACCAGAGCTCTTTGGACTAGTTATTGGGTTTGTCTTGTCACTGCTATATCCCCAAAGCCAGCACTGTGTGTGGCACTCATTAGGTCTCAGTAAATCTGTATTGGATATATTCATTGACTAATGACTGATAGGCACAGTGCTGGCCAGTGAAAGGGCTTTTCTGACCTGTCCAAAATAGAAATGAAAGAACAAGTATCCAACCTATTTGCATCAACTTAACAAGCCTTCATCAAAGACTATTTTCAAATAAGCAAGTTTATTTAGAAATTAGAAGCTCGGTGCATGAAAATTCATGCCCTGGAGAGGGGTCCCTTAGCCCAGCCTGCCCCCTCTCACAGTCTGGGAGCCCTCAGGGGCAGGAGGCGACCTGGCGATCAGGGGAAGGTGACGCCCCATCACACCTCTGCTGTTGCCACTGCCGGCAGCGCAAGCCTCAGTCAGCCCTGTTTACCTGAGCCTCAGGCGGCCCTGGGCAGCTGGGCAGCTGCCATCTGAGGC
This sequence comes from Myotis daubentonii, assembly GCF_963259705.1. NCBI lineage: Eukaryota > Metazoa > Chordata > Mammalia > Chiroptera > Vespertilionidae > Myotis > Myotis daubentonii. The sequence goes on from NC_081846.1 coordinate 24,058,542, forward strand.
TTGCGTGCACCTTGGACCAGCCCTGGGCAGCCAACATCTGAGGCTTGCCTGTGCCTAGGGCATTGGCTGGGAAGCTGCCATCCGAGGCTTGCCTGTGCCTCAGGCCGGCCCTGGGCGGGCTGGGGGGCTGAGGGGACTGGGGGACTCCGGAGGCAGGCGTGGAGCGGCCAGGCCTTCCTGGGGGTGGGCCCAACCTTGACATATGCCTGCCTCCCCGGTGGGGCTGAGGGGACTGGGGGACTCCGGAGGCAGGCGTGAAACGGCCAGGCCTGCTTGGGGGTGAGCCCAGCCTTGACACATGCCTGCCTCCCCAGTGGGGCTGAGGGGACTGGGCACTGCCATCTTGTGGCTATGGGCACTGCCATCTTTGAGGGAGGGCCGGCAATTAGCATATCCCCTCCTTATTGGCTGTGGGTGGTGCCATCTTTGAGGGTGGGGTAGTCAATTAGCATATTTCCTCCTTATTGGCTGTGAGCACTGCCACCTTTGTGACAACGTGAGGGTCAATTAGCATATTCCCTCTTTATTAGATAGGAATATTAGGTTGTTAAGTTGTTAAGCCTTTTGCACCCTCTCTAGAGGCTTATGACTGATGACATTTCCAGCACCTTTTGAGTGGACTTCTTGATGGTACTACATTCTTTTGTGGACTATTTCAGAATTTGTGTTACTGTTTTCCATTTTTATTTTCACCCCACAAAGTACATACATCAAAAAGGATGTTGCTATCATGGATGATAGACATTTTATCAATTCCTGCTGTCAGCATTAAAAATAATGTTTGGACTGTTCCCCCAAGAGTATAGTCAATTCTCTCAATAAATTAATGACTGGCCTTAGCATCTGACAGGATAAATGAAACTCCTCTAAATCTCTGCAATTAATGAAATGGCTTCTATGCATACTTGCTTCAGGATGCCAGCAACACAGGCAGCATACTGCCAGAAATATAGATTACAATAGGGAGCTGGATTACTTAGAGCCAAATCCACTCAATTTGCCTTAAAATGTCCAAGTAAAGCTAAAATAAAATTGAGAACTCATATGGGGAAGGAGGTGGAAGAAAGTATTGCCTTAAGGAAAGATGGCATAGAAAATTAAATAATAAAATGCACAAAAATCAACACAACCCAGTTTAAGGTTTATAATAGAATTTTGTGGGAAAGAAACAAATTTGGAATTAACATGCACATTTCAACTTTCCTTAATTGGTATTATCTAGGCTTCAGTTAGCATTTTTCTTGTCCCTTTCTTTATTTTTCCATTAAACTCATCTGGGACTTACCTCCAAAGGTCACTCTTCTCACCAGAATGATCCACAAACTTTTTAAATGTCAGGGATCAATGCCTGAGGGTGGGAGGAGGTGGAGGAAGAATATAGGTGCAAATATGACCTGTCAGCTCCACAGGGGCATGGAAGGATCAGAAAGACAAGGTCAAGGAATTGAAGTGAAAAGTACAGATTTCAGGGGTCAGAGGAAGCCACAGCCTGACCTAGAGCCTGATGGGGCACGTCCTTCTCGCCTGGAGGAGAGAGAGGCCAGTGAAATGTAGATCACAATTTATGAAGAAGACAGTGCCAGAAAGTGAGGCAGCAAACCCAGCTTAGAAACGAAACAGGCCTGGAGATTTCCCAGCAAAATGCACTCAGATTGCTTATTTCTAAAGCCCACTCAGGGCCTTCATGAAGTCAGGGTGGTCAAAGGAAAATTAGGAAACAGCATAAAAAAATAGAATATACTTGCCACTCCTCTTTTGTGTTTGGTTGTTCTCCAGAATCTCTAGTCTAAGGAATCCTATATCTTTATGCTATTAATAAATGTCTGATATGTTCATCTCCATTTCCCACTGTCCCCCTGGATTCTCCCCCAAATTGTTCTTCATCCAAAACTGCTGGATGAATGACCAATAACTTACTGTTACCTCTTTTAGGTGAATGAGTATTAACAATCATCAGACCTGTTAGGTTAAAAAGATAAAGGAAAGTAAAAATCTAATGGAAAATAGTAATATTATTTATTTGGTTTTGTTTACAAAACCAACAGCAGTTATTTTCAAAAGTCCATGTTTAGCCAAAGTGAACCTTGAGTCCATAAAAAAAAAAGCATGTCAGTATTGTCCGTTTCTCTTCTTTAAATCAAATCAAACAATTACAAGTCTCTGTCCTTGCAGGGAGGTGGGACAGTCAAACATAGACATCATTATTCCTGTGCCCATTCCCTGGGCCTGACTCCTGGTCAGTTCAGATGAGAAAACAGGATATGTATGTGATGCCCAGAAAGGAGGGGTGTGGATGCTGACCTCCAGGGATCACAGTGACCTCTGGTGTCCTTCTTGTCCAGGTCTGCACGGGACCCTTGACGTAAGATGGATCTACTGCTTCTTAGGCACAAAAGAGGTCCAGAAATCTTTGTTGTATCCCAACTGTGTTCTTGTCACTCCCTGAGACACAGCGATGCAGCAATGGGAGAAGAAAAACTCCACTCGGGGTCCAATCTCTCCATCTGTTCTCTTTTATTTTCAGAAGTGTTCCCAGTTGGCCTCTCATTATCCTCAAAAATCCTCAAGAAATTTCACAAATAAATTCATTCATTTATTTCTTTATTTAATTAAATTATTAATTAATTATTTTAATACCAATGACGTCACGGAACACCCAATCATAGGTAATTATGAGAATCAAGCATTAGCTGTTGCAGAGGTCTTCCTGTTCTAGCCCTAGAGGCTTGTTGCCAGTGCAAGCTGCCTGCTCTTCTCTAGAGAATGACAGCCTTGGCCAGTCATCTGCTGGGACCCAGCTGGCCCACTGGGCATGGGGAGCTGCTTGGCAGAAGAACTAAAATGCCCTCAGCCAAAGCCCAATGAGGGAACAGGCTGCCATGTGCCACTGCAGAGAACCCAGGGCATTTCAGGGCTTTAATCCATTTGATAACCTAATTTTAGCTACTTTGTTTGTGGACATTTATGTTCTATTCCAGTTTCTCTGACAATGAGCAGAGCAGCCCACTTCAGTCTTTTTTTTTTTAATCTATCAGCGCCTCTAGATACAACATATATACACACAGCTATAGTTTCTTATCTACCCAAATCTGTAGGATATGTAAATGTTCTTCTCATATATTATGTATGTGTATATGCATGTGTTTATACATTATATACACATAAGGTGGAGCAAAAGTAAGTTTATAGTTGTGAATACACAAAACAGAGTTTATTCTTGTATTATTATTGATTAATTATTGCATTATTTTCCACATGAACAATTGTAAACCTACATTTGCCCCACCCTGTATGCATACTAGTATATGTAACATTAATGTGAGCTGCATGGGACTCCCTCCTCTCAAAACTCTATAAATAACAGGTAGGTGGCTTCTTCATAATGTGGACCATGATGCTTGCCATTTAATGGACCAAATTATTTTTCCCCGAGAATGAGTTTGGGATAAGTGACATTGACTTGACTTTGATTAAATCAAAAGCAGATTCTCTTTCAGCTGATTCTTGATAGAGAATAAAATTATTTCTTGAGAATGTCATCTCCATTCAGAAGACACCCTTATATTCTAACAACCAATGAATGTGGAGGGAAGAATGCCTCCCAGTTCATATATATATATATATATATATATATATATATATATATATATGACCCTAGCACTATCTTGGAAAAGAGGTTGTGGTGCAATACATTCTGAAAATGACCTTACTGGGTATTGGTAGGCACATATCAGTCTGAAAGAATTTTTAACATAGTCTTTTATTTTGGGTTCCACTAGCTTTGCCTTGCCCACTAGCTTTGCCTAGCCCAAACAGGACATAGAGAGAGGGAAGATAATGAATGTAGGATATTTATCCCTCAAGTTCCCTTTTCAAAGGGAACCTCTGGCTTGCTTCTCCTCAACCAAAGTTTAAGGCTTTCTCACACCAGCTTTCTCCATATGACTCTCAAGTTTGGAGTGCCGGTCACCACCGACTATCCAGACTGGTAACAATACCTTTACAAATGTGTCCTTGCATCTCTCTACATTTGGTGTGCTGTCTGTTTCCTTCACTTGCCAGTCATTTATTCTCACCCTGGTACCCTGTTGGGTGGTCAAGGTCCCTGGGATGAAGCAAAGGAGAAAGAAAGGAAGACTTCCCAGTGGACTGCCTCCGGGCGTGGACTTGTCTAAGATGATCAATGCTTGGCACTGCAACGAATAATAAGTCTGTGGGGTGCTTTGAAATAGTATATGTCTCCTTCTGTCACCCTTGTCTGATTTATGCTGAAATTCAGGACGCCAAGGAAGAACATTCTTCCTGCTCCATTTAGCTTTTTTTATTTGACAAATATTTATTAGGCGCCTATTATTATGGCTGGGGAGTGTGGACAGAAAATAAAGAAGCAAAAATTATATACTAGATGATGGCAAGGGCTATGGCAAAAAATAGCATTGAAGGAAGGGGATGCAGGGTGCAGAGAGGGATGTAGGAGTTCCCCATTTCAGACACACTGGTCATGGGCAGCTTCATGTGGAGGGGTCCCGTGAGCAAAGACCTGAGGATGTGAGGTGAATTACGTTAAAAATTGTACTAGAGCATCATAAGCCACAGGAGTCAATTTGCAATTGTGTTGGTGTGTGTTTGGTTGTCACGATGACTAAGTGGGAGGCAACTAGAGGAGGGCACACTACTGATCATAATTAGTTGATGGGACCAAGAAAATCCAATGTCCTGCGGTGCATAGGACAGCCACAGACAATGAAGATCGGTCCAACAGGAAATTGGTCCAACAGTAGCATCCTTGTTGAGAAATGTGTAGCAGAAAAAGCAAGTGCAAAAGCCTTGAGGCTGGGGTAGTGCCCCTCCCCCATCACACACACATATTTCACCTTAACCTAAAGCAGGACTACTGTGACCTCTGTCCTCACATCTTCCCCCGCTGCCCTGCAGCACAGAGGCTCTGGAGCAGCTTGTCCTGCTCCCTGTGCTTGCCCCTCTGCGATGTGTGCATTTTATCCCAGGGATTGAAGTAGAGCAGAACACAGGAGCCTTCTGATGGGAGTATTCATGGCTGTCCTTCAAACTTGAAGGTGAACTTGCTGGTGCTGACTGATTCAGTCAGAAAAGACCAGTAAGAGACCAAAGGTCCTGCCTATCCTGAGCACATGCAAAAATCTCTCTTTGCCTCAAAAGTTATTTCTTAAAAAAAATAGTTGAAATTCTACAACATAAAATTCTCCCAAGGATTGATTTCACTTACTTTGTTGGAAACACTGGCAAAAATTAGCAAACACTTCTCATTGGTAATTTAGACATAAATTGATCATAAATTGTGCTTGTGGAGAAATGATACATTTTGCATTTTCCCTCCATGTGTATGTATTCATAATTTATTTGGAGATGAATTTATCTGCACATGGGCTATATACTTCACATATACTCTATAAATTTGTTCTTTCTTATTTAGTTTAAACTTCTAAGATAGAAGGATAAAAATATTAGGTTATACTTTTATAAATTTAAGTTAAACAATAAATGTCTATGTTTTTTAAATCCATTTAATATAATCCTATATGTTTGAGCTACTCTTTTACCTCCTAATGAAATACTGAATGCTTATTAATATTTCTGTTATTTTGCCACTCATGAAGATAAACAGTATAGCAGATAAGCATCACTTTTTTTTTCTTTTTTTTTTAACTGAACAGAAACCTGGAAGGAGAAAAACTGGCCTCCAACTAAGGTTTAGAACTTATTGCCTCATAAGGAATTTTAGCTAGCAAACCATTCTTTTAACTAACTCTAACAAGGGGTTGGTTGACTGGACCCCTGCTCCTATACCAAGACAAGATTGTTGTAAATCAGGGAGCAAGGCCAGAGTGAAGTCATGAGCTGGAATAGGACCCTGATAGCTTATCTCTAATCATTTCCTCACTTGGTCAAAGTCAATAACATTTTCTGTCCTCTAGTAATTCTGCACTCTGATAACTCTTGAAGAAACGGCTTTATCAGAACTATCCTCCACCTAATTTTCTTTCCTCCATCTTAAAGGACTTATCAATGTATCTTCTGTGTCACTGAAGAAGATAGAGTCTTACCTTTGCTCTTTGCATATTTAACCTGAGTTTATGATCTATTTCTGGGAGGGGATATTTAATTCACTGATAGCCTGGGCTGAAACCGTTCTAGACATTTTTCAACAGACTCTAGGGAGACACCTGTCAATGTGCCAAAAATTGATTTAAAGCACTTTGGATCTGGAAATCTAAACTATGGCCAAACTTTCCTTCCTTGTATTGATTATAGACACATGGACCTGTTTGTTCATAGGGGAAAATGTATTCAAGGATTTAAATGGTCCCATGAAAGAGGAAAATTCATGTACTACTTGGTGAAGATACTGATTCTTTGGGAGACTCATACATCCCTGGGATAAAATTCTCAATGTTTGCATGGGAATGAATAAATAAACAACATAGAGTAGCTCTTTCCAAAATTACTCTGCACCATCTAACTTAGGGCATATTTTGACATTCTAGGTGATGTTCAATATTTCCAAGGGGAAACTGCTAAGACCTGACACTATCATTACCCTAAACATTGAAGGAAAACTGTTTCTATGAGGTCAGAAGTTCTTTAATAATACCCCATAATTATAATCACTTTTGAAGTCTCATTGCAATTAACTCAAACTTATTATTAACTCATAACTTATTATAGTGCTCATTTCATTCTTTCTAATACTAAGGTTATTTTTCTGCTGGATCTTTCCAATTGGATTATAAATTCCTTGAGTATTTTATCATCTCTGTGTTGTGTTTTTTTTTTATGACACGTGCCATGGACAAAAACTATTATTGATGCCCATGAAATGGGGGTTGAATAAATTAATTAAAAACTAGCCATGCATCTGCTCAGAATTATTACTATTTCAAGAATCTTGAAGGGTGGCCATTACTAATAAATTAAGGTAGAGAAATTTCAGGTAGATTAGCTTACTTTAGTAAATAAATTTTGTTGAGTTAATCAGCTTTTAAGTGAAATATAGTACAAAATATATTCATAAACAAGGAGATTTTTCCCCAAGTTGCTCATAACAATCTATAAACATTATCCATTATCAAAATAAATGTGTCTGTGGCCCAAGCTAGCACATGAATCTCATTAGGGTAGGTATTGTAACTCTTCTAACCAGAGATTAAATGCATATATAATGTTTACATGTCAGGCCTTTACACATGGTAGGTAATCAATAAATGTCTAAATTATTTTTTAGAAATTTTCCATATTTTAACCATAAAGTATATGAAAATTTTTTTTAATGATCTTTCTCTCTCACTTGTTTATATTTGTACTTTGGGGCCTAGTACATGACCTTTAAAGGGGTAAGTGCAACTGGATTATGCAGATGTGATATGCCACCTGTGTGGGAACAAAACAACCAATTACTTGTGAACTTAATAAAATGTTGCCTTTTCCCCAGTCCGATTGTCTGAATGGTGTGTTTAATATAAGCTCACCCATGGGAACAGATGGAGCATCATGGTAAACTGCCAATGAGTAAGTGAGTTTGAAGGCCAGGGCTGAGACAACTAGCCTTGTAGTTGAAATGTCCTTTGAGGAGGATTCACAATGACCCTATCACCTTGTCCAAGATCTGGGCTTGACCTGACCTAATCTGACCAGGCAGGCTTGACCTATACACAAAGGCAGAGAACCAGCACCAAGAATCTTTGGACACCAAAGGTAGTCCTTTTGCAATTACAGGGATCACCAGAGGTCCATTTGGGCCCTGGTCTGGAGTCTGGAGTCCATAACACATACACAGATCCTAGGAGGAATTGGCTAGTAACAGCTAACACCAACCAAAGATTATCTGGCATTCAGAATAGTGCAAAAGCACAGTTTAAATGAGTGGACTCTTCCCTAAAGATGAAGGTTAGTAGGGAAAGCTATAGATCATTGACATAAAGTTATACGGAATTGATTCTTAATTACATCTCAAGTTAGACTCTGATTATTTCAAGGACTGGGCTATGCTGAGAATGTAGGTCTCAGTGCATAAGTAACTGGTAGCCTAGTGACTATAGCAGAAAAAGCTTAGCCACTCAGTCCTGGCTCTATAAACTGTGATTCTATTTCAATTTCTAATGTTTCATTTCAACAATGCTCATACATCCTTAAAACAATTCTTGATTAGCCATCACTATGCTAATTCTTAATCACAAAGCCTACCTAAAGTAATTTCTCTCAGCAGTTAGCTTTTCAGATGACTAGTCTACTGTATTCCCCTAAGGGAACTTGGCCACTGAATACTAATAGGTCATGCTTGTCATAGATATGGTCATTTTCATGATATGTGTAAGAAATTGACATACATAAATAATATGTGACTTCTCACAGAGAAATTAATCCCAGGGCTGGGCATCCACTAGGGCCTCTAATATTCTCTATCATGCAATGTCATTTTCGTTTCCATTTCCAAAATGATCTTTCACTTTACCATGTTTGAGAAACTAACACTCATTCTAAACTAGGTTCCCTCATTCCTTTATTTGCTGACTCTAAAAAACTCTATTTGCAGCCAGCTTCAGCTTAAGTTTCCTTGTAAAAGAGTAAAGAGAACTAATCACAATATTGAGATTTTTAATGAAAGAATGGCCAATTCAACCTAATTATAGAAGGTCAATTAAACATAGCACTAAACCATCTGAACTACAAAGAACAACTTTCTATTTAGGAACTCAGGATACAGCAATTGCATGGTTAATTTGGCATGTAACCAGGACATAGATTCCCAAATTACAATCCTGTTTTTCAGACTTGCAAGTAGTTACTTTACACTGATTTTCACAAGCATTCGTTTATAGGATATGATTTCTTTCAAAGGTTATTTTGGAACCACATAACTGAGTCATATTTAAAAATCAGTTCAGTATAGTGTGCCTCCCATGTCTTGTTTTTCTACCAAGCCCATCTTTTGGTCAAGTCTTGATTTAGCATCTGACTTGGAAGAGACATCAAACTAATGGTCTTCTGCAGAAAGCTGTCAAATATCATCATTCTCCATGAGTCCAGAAAACTTCCATTTCCTAGTGCACTGGTTCTCAAAATTTAGGGTTAAAATATCAGCTTGAGATCTGATAGAAATATAAAGTCTCAGGCTTTCCAGAAATTTTCTTGGTCAAAGGTGAGGTCTACGAACTTGAATTTTAATAAAGTCACACTAGCAACAATTGTAATAGGTCCACAGATTGTATTTGGAAATATTCATTCCTATGAAACTAATGAAATATTAAATATCCTCCAAACCATCTTTATGTCCCTACCTGTCTTAATTCACTATATTAAACTCGGTTTGATGGTCTCATGTAATAGCGATTTCAAGGACCAGAAGGCTTTCCAGTTCTACCTACTGCTTTGTAATTTATCTTACAGAATTAAATAAAAGCAGCAACATCTTGAAAATATATCATTTTAAATTTAGTCCTCCCAGCTCAGAAAAAAAATCCAGGACCTGTATGTTTGAAACCTAATCTCCTTAATCATGTGTTTCTCTTGACTTAAGGTTTTTATTTACTACTTTTCCATGTCCCTACAGAATTGATTACTGGGTGAACCATTTCTGGCTGTCTCCTAAAGTTGATTTCTGTGTGTTTTATAGGTTTATACAGGCCCATCACGAGTCCCAAGGATATTATACAGGTGGTTGCATAACAGTTAGAGTTAACAGGGATGTGAGAGAAAGTCCCACAGGGTGGTTTCCTTTTTTCAAAAACACAGTACTGGTATAAACAAACATTAGCAAATCTTCTATTACTGTTCAACAAGATCTCATTGAAAAAAGTATGGAGAGCAAAATCTTAAGTGGGGGTTTTCTGCCTCTTGAACATGCAATAGAGATATATGATAAATAAATTGATTCATTTTGGTGGCCCAGCAATAGTCAATAGAAGGAATTGACTAAATGTTGCCCCAAGGAGTGCATTCCAGCCTGCAGTTCACTTTTTGTTCTGGTGAAAGTGCCTTCCCTCAAGCAGAGCCCTGGGTCAGTCTTCACAAACTGGCATAAAGTCCAGGTCCATTTCTTGGGCAGAGGCCAGGCTTGGCTAAGACCATCTGAACTTCAGGGCCATTATGATCCCCAGATAGCTCCTTTGATAAGGTTCATGATAGCTCTGCTTTAGACCCAAACAACATCCAGTCCTTGAGTGGCTCCACACTTAGGGTAGGCTCTAGGTGGTCTGGGATTCCCTGAGTCAAGCTGCCATAACTCCAAGGGAATTGCTTTGCTACATTATCTGTGTATGTCTAAAATAAGTCACAAGTCCAAAGAGGCTATGAAATGACCCATTGTGCAGGAAACCCTGGATTCTAAGGCCCTGTGAATAACCACAGCAGAGTCTTGAGTCCAAAGTAGAGTGTTGGAATGGCCAAAACCCCAAGATATCAAGATTCATATTAATGTGCCCCCTGGCCAAAATAGGTTCCTGATATCCCTAAACTGTTCATGTGCTATTTTGATTACCCATCACTAATACCACACACCTGTGGGACCTCCAGGATTATTAAATCTAAGAATAAACCCATTGCTTTACAAACTAAATTATACATGTCTTAAGGACTAACTTAGTGTGCAAAGAAAATCTATAATTCCATAGGATTTAAGTGTGGCATGTTTTCCTCAACACCAAATTTGCTTAAAATTTATAAAGAAAAAATTAATTTTTATATTACATCCAATTATTACTGAGTAGGGCACAACATCTGATTGGATTCTAGAACAGAAATGTTATTTTATTTTATTTTTTAATACATCTTAATTGTTCAGATTATTACAGATATTCCTCTTTTTTCCCCCCATAGCTCCCTTCCACCTGGCTCCTACCCCACCCCATGCCCTTATCCCCCACCACTGTCCTCATCCATAGGTGTAAGATTTTTTTCCAATTTCTTCCCACACCCCCCACACCCCCTTCCCCCTGAGAATTGTCAGTCCACTCCCTTTCTATGCCCCTGATTCTATTATAATCACCAGTTTATTCTGTTCATCAGATTTTTTATTGACTTTATTTTGTTAAATATATTTTATTGATTTTTTTACAGAGAGGAAGGAAGAGGGATAGAGAGTTAGAAACATCGATGAGAGAGAAGCATCAATCAGCTGCCTCCTGCACACTGCCTACTGGGGATGTGCCTGTGACCAAGGTACATGCCCTTGACAGGAATCGAACCTGGGACCTTTCAGTCCTCATGCCGATGCTCTATCCACTGAGCCAAACCAGTTAGGGCTTGACTTGATTTTTTAGATTCACTTGTTAATAGATATGTATTTGTTGTCACTTTGTTGTTCATAATTTTTATCTTTACCTTTTTCTTCTTCTTCCTCTTCTTAGAGAATATCCTTCAGCATTTCATGTAATACTGGTTTGGTGGTGATGACCTCCTTTAGCTTTTTCTTATCTGTGAAGCTCTTTATCTGACCTTTAATTATAAATGATAGCTTTGCTGGGTAGAGTATTCTTGGTTGTAAGATTTTGCTATTCATCACTTTGAATATTACTTGCCACTCTCTTCTGGCTTGCATAGTTTCTGTTGAGAAATCCTCTGACAGTCATATAGGTACTCCCTTGTAGGTAACTAACTGTTTTTCTCTTGCTGCTTTTAAGATTCTCTCTTTGTCTTTTGCCCTTGGCATTTTAATTATGTTGTGTCTTGATGTGGTTCTCTTTGGATTCCTTTTGTTTGGGGTTCTCTGTGCTTCCTGGACTTGTAAGTCTATTTCTTTCACCAGGTAGGGGAAGTTTTCTGTCATTATTTCTTCAATAGGTTCTCAATATCTTGCTCTCTCTTTTCTTCTGGCACCCCCATAATTTGGATATTGGAGGTTTCTAAAGATCCTTGAGTAACCTTATAACTGTGGTTTTGAACTCTATATCCAATAGTTTGCTTTCCTCCATATCTTTCATTTGTGACATGTTTCTTTGTCTCCACATTTTGGCTGCTTCCCTGTGTTGATAGAGTAGCCTTGTGTGGTAGGTGTCCTATAGGGCCCTGTGGCTCAGCCTCCCCAATCACCTGAGGTGAACACTCTTGGTGAACCCCTTTGTGGGTTGGGTGCACAGTCTTATTGTAGTTAAGCCTTTATTGCTGTTGGTATCACTGGGAGGAATTGACCTCCAGGCCAATTGGCTGTGAGGACCTGCCATGTCTACAATGGAAGACAGCTGTGCTGGAGACACCCTTATGGGGCAGGACTTGCTTCAGTGGGGCTTTGGTGCTCACTGAGTCTGCCTCTTGAGTGTGTCACTTATGGATGTGAGGAGTTGAAATCTGGTATCATCTCACACTGACCGCAGGGTACACTGGCTCTTGGATCTCCAAGGAGGTGCAAAGTCAGCCACTGCCTGAGGCCAGCCAGCAAGTGCTACAGTGAGATCTGCAGGTTTCTCCTCTTTGTTTGGGGTTTGGAAGTTTTGGAGCTCTCTGACCTAGCTGCAGTTTGTTAAGTTAGGCTACAAAAGGACAAGCCATTCATATGCAAAAGCCGCTGTGCTCAGCTTGGGTGGGGTTGTAAATTGGGTGGGGCGGGGTCTCAGGGAATCATCAGGGTGGAGCAAACAGTGATGGCTGCCAGTCAGCAGTCTCCGTGTCTCCGCACCCCCACATAGTAACAATGATCCCTGTGAGCACCTCTGCGAGAAAGCCACCCTCGCTTTCTGACCTGATGCTAGACATTTCAGTTTCTCCCTGTAGGAGTCTGGGTTCCCAGGGTCTCGCCAGGAACTGGAGTTCAGAGCAGTTGGGAGCTTGTATCTCCCTTCCAATTGAAAAAGACAGTTCACCCAGTTGCCAGCCTGTTTTACGCACCTCTGTACCTCCGGTCTTCCGCACCTCCACACCTCCTACCCAGTCTCAATGTGCTTTTTTCTTTCCTTCCAGTTACAGAACTTCCACTCAGCCAGCTTTCCCGTGATTCTGTAGGATAGCGATTTTGTCTTTTAGTTGTAGTTTTTATGTGGTTGTGAGAGGCAGCACGTACAGGTGTTTACCTAATGCCGCCATCTTGGTTCCTCCCAGAAATGTTATTTTAAAAACATTCTTTCTTGTGTCATTCTCTCAGAACTCTGCATCTTAAACACATTAGAGAATATGGCCATTCTCTTCTGTCAGTCAGTTTGTATGTTAAGAAAAATTGGGAAGCATTATGCCAATCTCCTCACTCTGCTGATGAGGCAACTGTGGCCAGAGAGAGTAACCATTTGTTCAAAGTCAACAATTAGCCAGTGTTAGAACTCGTGATGATTTTGATGCATAGCCCCCGATTTGCTATCATGTGTGCAATCTCCTCTATTAAACAGTAAGGACAATTCTTCAGATTCTTTTTAAGGCTTAAAATACAAATAATCCCAATAAATATATAAGACATTGGTATCTTGGGTTTAGATGATTGACATGTCTGATCCATTTCTTCAATATTTATATAAGAAAAGGAAGAGGCAGAACATGATGGGCTTTGGGAGTGAACATGATTGCTTCCTTAATTGTATGTGTGTGTTTGTGTGCACACTTCCCATGTGTGAATATGTAAAAGTTTATGGCTCTAAGTTTCTAAATTTGCCAGTAAATATGCAGCAGAATGGAAGAAATACAGCCCAAAATATGGGGATTACCAAAGCACACACTTTCCAATTTTGCAATTTTGCACAATGTAATAGTAGTGGATATAACCCAAGTGTTGCTTGCCTAACCTCGGCCTTTTCCTTGGAAAAATCATTACTTCTTGAGCATTTCCATCACTCATGTGAAAATATAACTCAACATCTTTCCACTTGCAGCTGCTTGAAGCAATGGATTATGCCTTTGAACTTGCCAGTAAACTTCACGGTCCCAGTATAAATATCAAACTTGTTAAACTTGCTTTCCAAGGAAGCCCTATAATGAAAAGCTTATCTGTTTGGGGGGTAAGTTAATGCCTCAATTTTGCCTCAAAGCCAGATCCTGAGAAAATTTCAGGGGTAGAAAACTTCCTGCCCGCTATCGGGGTCATCTCTGGCCAAGCCCGGAGGCTGGTTTTACTGATGTTTGGGCTTGGCCACTCTCCTGGCTTCCACAAAGCCCAGCACTCTCCCCATGGGCTCTGTACCTTCCTCTGCTTTCCCCCTTCCCTTTGAATGGACACATTCAAGGATCAAAGAGGTCTGCATGCCAGAGCTACCACCAAAAAAAGAGAAACAAGTCAGTGAGGGAGAGTGTAATGGAATTTTGGCCAGGGAACTATAAGGTGCCTAATGCTGCCATGCAATCAAACAAATGTTTAGCTTGCTTGTTCTCAGGCCTCAGGTGGCAGTCTGTGGAGACAAGGAAAATTTTTTGAACCTTGATTGTAGTAGGATAGCTAGCAGTTTTCTTCTTTCTGGGAGAGAGATCCTGAAAGTCTGCATTTTAACAACAAAAGCATTTTTCAGTGCCAAATTTCAGAGGGTCAATGAGTATTTTTAAAGAGGAGTTAGAACATAAATATTATTATTACTTAGTAAGAAGAATGGCTTTAGAGCAATCATCTTGCATATCCAGCCCTTGTAAACGTTTATGTCTAAATCTCTTTTTTTCTAACAAAATGCTCACTTTGTCTTCACATGGGCTGTTGAATTCATAGCAATCTCCACTAGGTGCTGGTCATTTGGGACATATCAAGAATCCTCCATGGGAAGGTCAGGGAATTTTTGTTTTCCCTTTAGGTAGTCATAAAATGATTGCTAATGAGAACCTTCTGGCCTTCTTTAGACACCAAACGTGTTTCCACAGTATGCCCTAGAGAAAAGCTATGGGTTTTAAAGCACTCTGTGGTGCAAGACAAAAGGAGAAACTCAGCAAACAATTGCTGATAATCAGGCCAGCCCCTCTGAACAAATGTTTCTACCTGGACCCACTAATAAATACGACAGACATGTTTGTTGTTTCTTTTGTTTCTTTTTCTTTCCTTTCCTTTTCATTTCATTTCTTTTTTTGTCCCTTTTTTAAACCACTTCTAGATATATGGCTAGCTGTATTGTAGTTAAATTTCAAAATACTCATTTGGCAGCTTTGTACAGTGGTACTATAATTTTTATAAAGCCCTCGTTGCTAGTTTGAAAGTGACATGCACAGATATGCACTTTAAAGGGGGCATAAAATGAACAAAATGCATTACCAAATGCAGTGTGCAGTATTAACCACATTCTTATGAGTTTTGTATTTGATCCAATAAACCAGTGGTGCCAGATGTAAAATTAGCCTGTAAAACTTTCCCTCCACTTTAACCATCCACTGTTACTACTCTCAAATACCAGTGTACAAAGGTGGCATCTTTCTTGGAAGAAAAAGAAAAAGAGGTGGCCTGGCCAGTGTGACTCAGTGATTGAGCATGGACCCATGAACCAAGATGTTACTGGATCAATTCCCAATCAAGGCGCATGCCTTGGTTTCTGATTCAATTCCCAATGAAGGGCTGCAGGAGGCACCTGATCGATGTTTTACTCTCATTGAGGTTTCTATCTCTACCCCTCTGCCTCCCTCTCTCTCTAAAAATCAATTTAAAAAAATTAAAAAAGCGATTTATAATATAAACCATGTATAACACACATATTCATTATACACCATATATGTTAATATATATCTACTAGAGGCCTGGTGCATTAATTCGTGCATGGGTGGGGCTCCTCGGCCTGGCCGGTGATTGAGGCCTATCAGGGGGCTGACCGGCTCCGGGGAGGGACCCTGGGAGGTTGGCTCTGGGAGCACACTGACCACCAAGGGGCAGCCCCTACATTGAGCATTTGTCCCCTGGTGGTCAGTGTGCGTCATAAAGACCAGTCGACTGGTCATTCCAGTCATAATGGTAGCAGCAGTTGCTTAGGCATATATATATATATATATGCATGTGACTGGTTGACTGGTCGCTATGAGACACACTGACCACCAGGGGGCAGATGCTTAATGCAGGAACTGTCCCCTGGTGGTCAGTGCCCTCCCACAGCAGGAGCACTGCTTAGCTGACCAACAGGCACTAGACACAGGACTCACAGCTGGCTGCCACAGCCCGGAAACCACAGAGGAGTGGCAACGAGCCTACCAAGAGGTGGCAGAGGCAGGCACAGCGGGTCTGGGATGAGCAAGAGCGGCAGGTGGTGTTGGACTGCTGGTTTTGGCCTGCTCCCTGTAGGCCACACTGAGGAACCCCACCAGTGCACGGGCCTCTAGTAATGTACAGTGGGGCCTTGACTTACGAGTTTAATTCATTCCATGACGGAGCTCGTAACTCAAATTACTCGTATGTCAAATCTTAAAGTGAACCAGTGAGACATGTGATGCTGGGCTGATGTTGTGGCATTCACTGTGACGTTCGCTGTGCCAACTAGCGGTGAGGTATCTGAAGCTGGCTCATAACCCGAATTTTAGCTCGCAACTCAAAGCAAAAAATTGGCCGAGAGAGTATCTCAAAAAACTTGTTAGTTGGGCACTCGTAAGTCAAGGCCCCACTGTATAATCTATTACATATAGCTATCCTATCTAATAAAAGAGAAAAATGGTAATTGGCGTACGATGATACCCTTTTCATTGGCTAATCAGGGCTATATGCAAATTAACTGCCAACTAAGATTGGCAGTTAACTGCCAGCTAAGATTGGCAGTTAACTGCCAACAAGATGGCGGTTAATTTGCATATGTAGGCACTATGCAGGGAGGCGAAAGGGAAAGCAGGAAGAAGCCCCCTGCCACTGACAGTGATCGGAAACCCAGGGGGGAGCTAAGAGCTGGGGGGCAGGGCAAAGGCGGCCCTGGGGCCGCCTTTGCCCTGCCCCCCAGCCATGATCGGAGAATCAGGTGCCTTTGCCGCCCTGGCCAGTGATAGCAGGAAGTAGGGGTGGAGCCAGCGATGGGAGCTGGGCACGGTTGAAGCTGGCAGTCCCGGGAGCTAGGGGTCCCTTGCCTGGGCCTAAAGCGAAGCCCACGATCGCGGGGCCACTGTAGCTGTGGGTCCCCGCTGCCCGGGCCGGACGCCTAGGCCAGAGGCGTTAGGCCTGGGCAGGGGCGGAGCCTGCAACCGTGGGGACTGGGGGTCCCCTGCCCAGGCCTGACACCTCTGCCAGAGGCCTCAGGCCTGGTCAAGGGGCCGATCTGGTGATTGGTGATCGGAGGGTGATGAGGGTCAACTCCTCTGGCCGAGGCATCAGGCCTGGGTGGGGGGCAGAGCCGGGGATTGGGGGGATATGATGGTCCCCTTGCCCAGGACTGAAGCCTGGGTCAGAGGCATTAGGCTTGGGCGGGGGGTGGAGCAAACGATCAGAGGGAGATGGGGGTCCCCTGCCCAGGCATGATTCCTGGGCCAGAGGCCTCAGGCCTGGGCGGGGGCCAGAGCCAGTGATCAGGGGGAGATGGGGGTCCCCTGTCCAAGCCTGACACCTCTGGCGGTGGCATCAGGCCTGGGCAAGGGGCCGATCCTGTGATTGGAGGGTGATAGGGGTCAACGCCTGAGGGCTCCCAGTATGTGAGAGGGGGCAGGCTGGGCTGAGGGACACTCCCCCCCACACACACACACACACCTAGTGCACGAATTTCGTGCACCGGACCCCTAGTTATATATATGAAATAATTACAATAATTCCAATTATTGAGGAAACTTGACTTACCTCATGCCTGAATGTGCACAGAAGCCTGACTTGAGCAGATTACTAGGTCTGCAGGTAATTGGTCAGGGAAAGACATGTGAATCAAACCAGGGCCATATAATGTAGTACAGGCTTTAATTAGCATGTTTAGGAAGACTAGACACCTGCCTTATTATTCATTAAACTTAAATTTGTGAGTATACTTGTCTGTTGCTCATGAGAGACATCCTCAGAGGAGAGGCTACTCAAGAATAGAGCTGCTCTGGCCAGTGTGGCTCAGTTGGATGGGGCGTCCTCCTGTGAACCGGAAGGTCTTAGAGTTCCATTCTGCAGTCAGGGCATGTACAGGAGGCAACCAATCAATGTATGGCTCTCACATTGATGTTTCTCTCTCTCCGTTCCTCCCTCTCTGAAATCAACTTTTTTAAAAAAGAAGAAGAATTCAGCTGACTCAGAGGAAAGCAGAATTAAAAAACAGAGAGAAGCTAATCCCTGAGGACATTATTTGAGCAGCTGGCTCCAAAAATACCTGAATCCAAGTCTTCCTTGGACTTTTCAGGAAAGTGAGTTGATAAATCCCTTTCTTTGCCTAAGGTACTTGGAGTTAAATTTTCTCTCTTATAACTGAAAGTACACTGATGTATATACGTCTTCATTTAGTAGATTCTAGTTAATTTATCTCAACAATCTGTGAGATAAATATTATCTTCATTTAACAGATTAAAAGTTAGAACTCAGATGAAAAAAATCTAAGTTAACTACCTGCCCAAGACCACATAACTAGTAAGTCATAGGAACAAAATCCTATATTTCTAATATAAACTCATAGTTTTTAATGTGTCTTTAAATGTTACTATCTTTGGAAGAAAAAATAGTTTAAGCATGCTCAAACCTCAGAGGGAAAGTAGGGGAGAGGAGGCGTAAGGGGGAGAGTTCAACCAAAGGACTTGTATGCATGCATATAAGCATAACTAATGGACACAGACACCAGGAGGGTGAGGGCATGAGCGGGGGGTGGTGTGTGTGGGGGGACAATGGAGACAAATATGTAATACCTTAATTAATAAAGAAAAAATAGTTTAAGCAAGGTATAAATAATTTAAATTTTAATAAATAAAAAGATCTAAGTGTACTCTTAATGAGAGAATCAAAATGAAAAGAAAGGGGAATCTGAAAGAAGGCTGAATGTATATCTATACTGACTAGCAAGCCTTGGAGAAAGCAAATGGTAAGAACTGACATTCATTGAGGGCACATGAATGAATGCACTTAGTCCTCTCCCAAACATCATGAGGTAGATGCTATTATTATCCCCAGTATATAGTTTTAAAAATGAATAACAGAGTTCATACTATGTCTAATACAGTGTCCAAAGCTCTCTAGCTCCTAGATGTATGTAGACCTCCACATTTGATGTTCATGTTAATATATATGGAAAAATAGGAAATGAGTTCTAAATAGAATGTGCTACCTGTGCTGACAAATACTTGTTAATTGCTTTAGCAGGATATTCCTCTAGAATCCAACAGTGCCTAAAATATGATTTGATAAAAATACATGATCAAACAATACATCTTTGAGACTTGATTTTAAAGGAAAATTGCTATGGTATAGAAATGTATCATAAACAATTATTATCCCCTGAGATATTTGGATGGGTAGCAATTATACTTATTATAATAGTTCTCATCGCTAAGAAGCTTATTTAGCAGTCTGAAGTCTTAGGATCCTAATGTTCTAGGAAAGGAGAGGAAACACTATCCGACCTTTCTTTCAGCTTCACTGCCAGAGATATTACTGGAAATTGTTTGATGAATATGGACACAGTGCTGCAGAAATTGAGGTATTCAAAGGAGTTTTTAAGAATTATTTAACACTAGAGGCCTGGTGCACAAAAATTTGTGCACTCGGGGGGCGGGGAGGTCCCTCAGACCGGCCTGTGCCCTCTCGCAGTCTGGGACTCCTCCGGAGATAACGACCTGCTGGCTTAGGCCTGCTCCCGGGTGGCAGAGGGCAGGCCCAATCCCTAGGTGCAGCCCCTGGTCGGGCTCAGAGCAGGGCCGATTGGGGAGTTGGGGCGCCTTCCCCTGTCATGCACAGAGCAGGGCGGATTGGGAGGTTGCGATGCCACCCTCAGTCACGCTCAGGGTAGGGCCAATTGGGGGGTTGGGGCACAGAGCAGGGACCATCAGGGGGGTTGGAGCTCCATACCCTGTCACGCACAGAGCAGGGCCCATCAGGGGGAGCTCCCCCGTGTCATGCACAGAGCAGGGCCAATCAGGTGGTTGAGGAGCTCCCCCCTGTCACTCACAGAGTAGGGCCCATAGGGGAGTTGGGGCACTGCCCCCTGTCACACACAGAGCAGGGCGGATCAGGGGGTTGGGGCACCGCCACTGTCACACTCAGGGCAGGGCCCATGGGGAGGTTATGGCTCTACCCCATCAGACACAGAGCAGGGTCCGTGGGGTGGAGGTTGGGGCGCTGACCTCTATCACCCACAGAGCAGGGCCAATCAGGGGGTTGGGGTGCCGCCACTCTCACACCCAGGGCAGGGCCGATGGGGAGGTTATGGCTCTACCCCATCACACACAGAGCAGGGCCAATCAGAGGGTTGGGGCGCCACCCCTTGTCATACACAGAGCAGGGCCAATCAGGGGGTTAGGGTGCCACCCCCTGTCATGCACAGAGCAGGGCCCATCAGGGGGTTGGGGACCTCCCCCCTGTCATGCACAGAGCAGGGCCAATCAGGTGGTTGAGGAGCTCCCCCGTCACTCACAGAGTAGGGCCGATAGGGGAGTTGGGGCACCGCCCCCTGTCACACACAGAGCAGGGCAGATCAGGGGGTTGGGACACCGCCACTGTCACACTCAGGGCAGGGCTGATGGGGAGGTTATGGCTCTACCCCATCACACACAGAGCAGGGCCCGTGGGGTGGGGGTTGGGGCGTTGACCTCTATCACCCACAGAGCATGGCCAATCAGGGGGTTGGGGCGCCGCCACTCTCACACCCAGGGCAGGGCCGATGGGGAGGTTATGGCTCTACCCCATCACACACAGAGCAGGGCCGATCAGGGGGTTGGGGCGCCGCACCCTGTCACACACAGAGCTGCAGGGCAATCAGGGGGTTGCGGAGCTCCCCCCCAACAGGCACAGAGCAGGGCTGATCAGGGGGTTGGGGCGCCTTCCCCTGTCACGAATAGAGCAGGGAGGATAGGGAGGTTGTGGCCCCGCCCCCTGTCACACACAGAGCCGCAGGGCGATCAGGGGTTTTGGGCGCTGCCCCCTGTCACACTGATCCCGGTGCTGGAGGCCTCGCGGCTCCACTGATCCTGGTGCTGGGAGGCATATTACCTTTTTACTATATAGGATAGAGGCCTGGTGCATGGGTGGGTGCCGGCTGGTTTGCCCTGAAGTGTGTCCTGGATCAGGGTGGGGGTCCCCCCTGGGGAGCCTGGCCAGCCTGGGTGAGGGGCTGAGGGCTGTTTTCAGGCTGGGGGTGACTGAAGCTCCCAACCGCTCAGTTTTTTCTTTTTATTTTTTATTCTGGGCCAGCTTTAGCTTTGAGGCTAGGCTCCAGCTCTTAGGCCTCCACTGCTGAAAGCAGGTTTTGGCCTTCGTTTACCTTCTGTATTTGAAACAATGTTGCGATCCTGCTGGCTGAAGCCCAGCGGACTAAAGCAGGTTTCTGGGGTTTTGTTTAGCTTCTATATTTGTTACATAGTTGCTTAGAGTTGCAGCTCGGAGACCTGCAGCAGCAGGTGGGGAATGTTGGAGTCCTTCAAGCTACCTGGCTGCCGGCCGCCATCTTGGCTGGCAGCTAATTTGCATATTGCCCTGATTAGCCAATGGGAAGGGTAGCGGTCGTACACTAATTACCATGTTTCTCTTTTATTAGATAGGATGACTTTTAAAAATTTAGATAAGTTCTGAAATTATAAGAGGCAAAAATAAAGAATGGAAAGGAGTGTTCATAGTTGACATATCTGCACTAGTAATTAATCTCCAATCCTTTAGATGGTTTATTGATAAGAGGGCGGAAAAAGTCATCTAAAATAGGGGAGGAGAGGAGGTTAGAGAGCAACCAAAGGACTTGTATGCATGCATATTAGCATAACCAATGGACACAGACACTGAGGCGGTGGGGGCTTGCCCTGGGTGGGAATGACTGGGGGGAGGGGGTCAATTGAGGGAAAAGGAGACATATGTAAAACTTTAGACAATAAATAAAAAAATACATCCCTTTAAGCAATATGGATGTGAGAAGTCTTGTTCTTGGTCCATTTCCAGTGGGCTATGGCTTGTTGGCAGCTATGAAAGGAGCTTTTTCTATGCAAGTTTTTAGATGGTCTTATCTAAGCTTAGCCTGATTTCCCAGAAAAACTGAGCTGACTTTTCCTTTGTGAGGAAGGCCAAGCAGAGAACACCTTGAACGAGGGTAAAAGAGGTGCTTAAAGAACTGAAGGGGATGTAATTCTTTGAAAACCTTGCTGTACGGCTACCTCCATGTGCTGAGAATAATATCATGTTTTAGATGTCTGCTACTTTCAGATCTTTTATGTAAAAATAGCAACTTTAGAGGAGCTTATATGATGTCATTTATTTTAACCTGCTTTAGCAGAGTCCTTCAGATCAGGCCCCAGCTCTTTGACCAAGGCTTTCCTGCACATGGCCAAGAAAACAGACCAGCTTGGGAAAATACGTGTGACTGCATTTTTTTTTTTTAATGGACACTTCTACTTAAGAGATATCTGTAGGCAAGACACAAAGAAACATTAACTGAGACTTTTTAAAATGTCTCATTTAATTGTTCTGTGATAGGGTAGAGTCAGTCTTCTAAAAGAATTATTATTTCAGAAATTGAAGTAGACTTTTCTAGAAGACTCTTTAAAAATTTAGAACAACAAGCTAGGGTACCATATTATTATTTTTTGGCCCTGAGAGGTTTGTTAAATACGGAGAAATATACTACTTCAAAGTTCAGAATCTATTACTTCTTTTCATTAAAAATGGCCACGCTAAAAAAAGAGAGAAAATTTGTAATTGAATCCAAATAAAATTATTGTTCTATAAAACAGTTCACTTAAATGGCCTTAATATGTCTAAAATATAATTTTATTCTTAGAAATAGAATTTTCATGTCACTTACCAAGAAAATATCTTAGTATGTGAAGTGCATTTCACACATTACTTAAATTAAATTTTATTGTTTTTGTTTCTTTTTTATTTCTATTTTTCCACAAATGGAAGTACTCACTGCCTGTATGGGAAAAAAACAATATTTTATTGCCATCAAACCTTGATATATGGTAGATACACACTAATGCAAATACTTCACAAACTATAGCATAGAATGAAACTCAGAAACAATGAGAAAAAAATTGACATAACTCTCCTATATTATACCTGTGTAAGGTTTAGGGTTTTCCATAATTTGGTTCTTCTTCATTTGTGTGAGTAATGGAGGAGAGACTATAATTGTATTCAGTTCAGTGATGCTGAATTCAATCCTAACTCCTAGATCATTAGCTGACCATTACTCATTAGCATTATAAATGCTCTCCACTCTTACAATGGGTGTTCTTATATTCTCTGACAGCCGGGGTTTTATTAATTTGAGATTTTAGAATTTGCCTAATACTCTTAGAAAGTACAGTTTAATAAAACTCTGCCTTACAAAATATAAATCAAGCATACATAATTATATTCACTTTAATAATTTGCCTTTATAATGGCTTTCCATTAAAAAAATTAAAAGTACTTAGATTTGATTACTAATTTTATCTCTGCTTAATACATTGCAGATACATAAAGGCAATTTACTTTAGAAAATAATATATGAATGTGAAACAATTCTGAAACATCAAAGTAAATACTATAACAAAAGACCAATATCCTTAGAATATTCTTTGCCACCAATATTTTAGTTAGAAAAATTTCATAAAATTTTTCCTGTGATTTTCCTTTTCTGATATCATTACTCATCTAGAATGTACATTTCCCCCTTAACTCATGACCATCATTTTTGTTTATAACATTCTTAAAATTAACTGTAAAATTTCACAATATATGAAAAATACTAAGTAGTATTCTGTATTTCTATCTGGTAAACAGTGTTATAGTTTTAGATTATTTTGTTCTAAATTAAATGACCTATTTTTAGAAGTTATACAAGGTCTCTTCTAAGTCAGCCAGAAGATATTGACAGATGTTCAGCTCCTTTAAGCTTTTAAAGCTCCAGAACAGATCACATTAATGTATCCTAGCTTTGAACATTCTCAGATCTTGGCCAAGTTTTGGCAATTTCTTCTGTATTTAATTTTGGATACCTTCTGTATATTCAATGCCTTTTCATTTTGATTCTGTATCCTATTAAGAGTTAAAAAGAGTTTTTATTTGAATATTTGAATCTTTCTCTTTAGTGAAAACTCAACTGCATGTGGAGAGACCATTGCCAAACACCTAATTAAAGTGACAAGAGAAGGAAAGTCACCTCTACTCACAGCTGATCTCACATATGTGCAGTCAAAGACCACAGCTTCACAATTCCTCCCTGCCTGGCATTGAGACTGACATGCAACCCAACACCACCAACAGTACTAGTAAAAATTTCAAAAGACAAACAAAACAAAAACCTGGACCTCAGTCTAAACTATTTGTTTCATCAAATTCTCTTAAAGCTTCATATTCCTGTTTCAAAATGTTATGAACTTTTCAAGATCTTTCTGGCAGAAGAATCCTTCTCTCCTACAGCCTCCTTTAGTGCATGTTCCTTCATGGTTATTTATATGTCTGTCTTATTCATTCTACTAGATCATAATTATTGAAGTGTGCATGGGGGACTGTGTTTCCCCAACCACCTTTAGGCTAGCTTTCTGTGCCAACACATTCTTGCATAGCTCTGAGTTTCACTAAAATTTATTCAGTACTCTTTATTGAACTAGCCATCTGACAGTTATCAAACACAGGAATTAGTGAGAGCTCTTATAATTGTCAGGCCCCTCCACTGTACTAGTATATTCAAGAGGAAATTTATTTTATTAACTTCCAACATAATTCCAGTGAACATGTTTTGCGTGCCAAAATGTCCAATCTTGGGTGTGAAAACAGGCTATGAAGAAGAGCAGAATCCATTTCTCTTTACAATTGCTCATAGATAATGTTCAATTTAGTATATCCTGAATGAATGGCTACAAAATTACAATAAGCATGTATTAGTTATCTATTGCTGTGTAACAAATTACCCCAAAATTTAGCAACTTAAAACAAGGAACTTAACTCATAGATTTGGTATATCAGAAAACTAAGTTGATGCTTAGCTAGGTGCCTCTGGTTCAAAGTCCCTGATGATGTTGCCATAACTGTCTTCTGAGAGTGTAGCCACTTCAGGACTCAAATGAGCTTGAAGGATCAGCTTCTAAGCTCACACATTGGTTACTGGAAAGCTTCAGTTGGACTCATGGGCCTCAGTTTCTCATCATTCCATGTGGGATGCTCACAACATAACTGCTCATTTCCATCAACATAAGTGACCCAGAGAGAAAAGGGAAGATAGAGAGAGGATGAGAGTGAGGGAGAGAGGCAAAGAGAGTGGGGATTATGGAGAGAGATTGGGGGGGGGGGGAGATAAATAGATAAAGAGAGAGGTGGTGTGCTTCAGTATTTTTCTTTCTATAACTTAATATCAGAAATGATATTCATTTTCCATCACTTCTGCCATATTCTATTTTTTAGACTGAAACAACAAGTCCAGCTCACATTTAGGGAGAGAGGATTACACAGGTTGTGAATAATAGGATAAATAATTCATTGAGGGTTTTCTTAGAGGTTGCCTACTACTATGTATATGAGTAGAAACATTGTCCTATCGTTCTTCTCTTTTCAATGAATTTCACTTAGGGATGAAGTGTACTGTAAATTTAAATTTAGTTATCCATATGTAGAATGTCCTTTTTGCAGTTGTTCATTAAGTTTTATGTCTAAGGTAACCTCCCTTACACATTTGATGGGGTTGGCTGCCACTTGTTCTGCCTAAGGCCTGTTAGCTGCTACAGCTCATCTCATAGCATCTCTTCTGGCAGTCGGCTAGACTGAGCTTCCTCATGTACTCTCAGGTTACTTCCTTCATGGCGAGAGTAGAAACTGCAAGATCTCTTGAGGTCCTGACTTGGGACTTTCAAGGTGCCACTTCTGCCTCATTCTACTGGTCAAAGCAAATCATGAGACTAGATCTTTAAGGAGTGGAACAAAATTCCTCATCTCCATTGAAATTGGTGTGCAGATGATGATGGGAAGAATTTCTGCTCATTACATTATCTAGCATAGTCTTTTCTCTAGTCAGAATATTCCATATTTATTTCGCACACAAAACATATTCACAGTCTCTAGAGACCCCCAAAATCTCATACCATGATGGCATCAGGCTTAAAGTCCATGATTTTGCTAGCCGCTTCAAGTCTGGCTGCAGATGAGGCTGCTTGAACCTAGCTCCTTAGGTGTGGTTGCTTAATTCAAAGACTTGTGAACCATAAAGACAAGTCATCTGCTGCTCACATAGCCAACATGCATGGTGAGCCAGTGACTGGTTCACTACAGTAACCACATAAGGAACAGAAGGCACAAGAGCCTGGATAGTCCTCCGCAGCCTCACTGGTATGCTTGGCTATTGGTTCTGGCTGTTGGATAAGCCCCTTTCTCCAAGTGGCCTCTCTTTCTCAAGGAGACTAACTTGGCTTCTTCACTTCATGGGTGCAGGATTCTGAGATGGAAAGAGAGAAAACTACAGGCTCTTTGAGTTCTAGGTTCCAGAGCCACATAATGACATTTCTGCCATGTTTTACGGTTCAGTTCAAGTTACATGGTAAATCTAAATGTAAGCAAAAGGGAAATATTTGGGAGGAATTATTTCAGTCATCTTTGCAAATCATTAATCAAAGGAGGCTACTGGCCAACTCTACCCCAGTTTATTGTCTACAACATAAAATAAAATTTAAATATTTTGCTTTAGATATTTCTAGCAGTTTATAAGTATATCTCTTCATAGTATTTGTACTTATATATTAGCCCTATTCTCTTCTTCACTGTGGGGGAGTGGGGGCTGGTATAATCGCATGCACAAAGGAAGGGATATGAGCATTTCAGAACTATAGCACAAAGAAATAGTTGCAAGTGAGTATTTCCCCCACTTTGCTATTTCATCTAACTGGACCCTTTCAACGCATTTTAGACTGCAGTGCCCAATACTGATTTAGACTCAGAGATGTGGGAGCAGGATAAATCAGTTGTTTTCTGATTATAATAACACCACAAGAAATGGCTGACTGTAATTTGGAGATCAGAATAAACAGAGAAAGTGGTTTAGCATCCCACATCTGAGTGTCGATAATGTAGGATAACTAGTTTCTCATCTTGTGTATTTGTTCACAATGTGTATTTGTTCATATTTATTTATGATGAGTATGGAGGACAAAAATCCACAGCTAAAACATTACATTGATAGTATTAATGTTAACCAGTGACTTCTGCTTTTTAAAAAATTCTTTACATGATGATTTAGTAAAAATCTCAAATACTGCCCTGCTGGCAAGGCTCAGTGGTTGTGTGTTGACCTATGAACCAGGAGGTCATGGTTAAATTCTTGGTCAGGGCACATGCCCAGGTTGCAGGCTCAATCCCCAGTATGGGGTGTGCAGGAGGCAGCCAATCAATGATTCTCTCTCATCATTGATGTTTCTATCTCTCTCTCCCTCTCTCTTTCTCTCTGAAATCAATAAAAATATTGAGATGGGGCCTAAACCGGCAGTCAGACATCCTATCACAATCCGGGACCACTGGACCCCCAGCCACGCGGCCTCCGGGCTGGGCAGGGCTGTGGGCCTGTGCGTGCCCCCGCTGGTGACCACTTCCGCCGGGGGCCACTCCTAGGCCAGGCGGCACTGCGTGCCTGCTTGCGACCCCCAGCCAGGTGGCCTCTGGACTGGGCAGTGCCACGGGCAATAGCGGGCCTGCTCATGACCCCCGGCCCGGTGGCCTCCGGGCTGGGCGGTGCCACGGGCTTGTGTGTGCTTCTGCCGGGGGCCGCTCCTGGGCCATGCCTGACCAGTTGTGACTGTTATGGTGCCTGGGCTAATTAGCATATCCCTTTATTATTATATAGGATGGCAAATCATTTGGTGCAGTATCTTTAAAAAAATCAAGGAACTAAAGAAACTATTTTCTTTTTTACTAGTTTATTTTTTCAACCTTTTAAACAATTCCTGAGTAAAGCTCAATGTAAAAGAGAGAAAAAAAGTCCCACTTTGATTGTTCAATTTGGTTTTATTAATTGAAAGATCAATATAATATAAACAACTAGAATATTCTTATAGTGGGCACATTTCTCAATATCGTAGAATTACCCACTGTGCATTCGGACCTTAAAATAGCTTTTAAAGAGAACTCATGAGAGCTAATGGAATGTGTGGACATTATTCTTCTTAGAATTAGAAAAGCCTAAAACTAATTGGGAAGGAGGAGATACAAATAACATGAAAGGTTCACCTTCTACACTCCCCATCCCCACTCTCTCTACAGTACATTTTTTCTGGGAAAGATTGGGAAAATATTCAGCAATAGCTCTGAGGTATGACCTGCAAAAGAGGTGGGCACTTAGAAACATGAGGCAGCATGTTACAAGCACAAAGCAAATAGATTATAGTAAACACACACATACACACACACACACACACACACACACATGTGCACATGCCAAACAAACAAAACAACAACAAAAATACCCTCAACCAATTACTCAGAGCCTGGGTAATTTCTTTAGATTAGAAAAAGAAATGGGCGCCCAGGAAGATGCTCAAGGTCATATGCAAGCTAGTATTGAAGCAGCCAGCAGGTAGTATCCCCTTCACTTTCTAGTGCTCCCTGCAGTACACTGCAGTCAACAGCTACCTTGGATTTCCCAGCTGTCCCTGTGTCCAGCTGCTTTTTTGAGGGCCTCTCAGAATTGCCCAGATCTGAGTCAGAAAATCTCCAGCAGGTAATCCTCCTGGTCAGTCCCGCCCCACTCTGCTTCTGCTTTTACCTCTGCCAACCTTTCAAGATCTGAGAAATTATGAGCTTGATGACAAAGTAATTTCTTTAAAAATGCAGAAGTTGAGCATACATAGAATTATACCTCTAAATTTTTCCAGCAAGCAGAAACATGCAGGTGATGTTCAGCAGTCCCTCACTGAATCTGCAGATTGCTGCAGAAGGTAGCCATGGGATAACCACCCTGATGACAGACACTGGGGAAGGGAAAGGGCATGTCCAGGTCCCTTCTCAGAGCATATTGCTGGCTCTTTGTTTACTTTCTCCTCTTCCTTCTTCTACTTTTGTTTCTCTGTTCTGATTTCTTTCTATTCATTTGATATTGATTGATCACCTGCTATGCAGACAAAAAAAGGAGAAATTCTAGTTCAGTTAGCTTGGAACTCAAACTTCAAGGAAATCATATGACTGAATCTATAAGGGCTCCAGACCCACAGTATCCAGGTTCAGACCCAGACTGAGCCTCCTATTCACTGTGCCAGCCATAGTATCAACTCAGTGAGCTGTTGTGAGGACTGAACAAATATATAAATACTTTTAACAGAGTCTGTTAAAAGTTTAGCTATTCTAATTGGCCTATTACTTAAAATTCTCCCCCAAATTTTGATAATCCCTAGGGCTGGAGAGGAACACAGACCAGAGAGCTGAGTTGATCATTGGTTGAGATTATAACACTAAATAAAAAAATAATCATTACTTTGACTTTGCATAAAAGTAAATAAATGACATTCTCTGTTCGTAGGTGAAAAAGGGAACATGAGGTATAAATTAAGGTGAGTTGGTAAGAATCTGTGTTTAAATTAGAGTGTTGTTATCTGAGAATGTGATTGTGAAAATATTACACCCACTACCCATGTAATCAAAATAGAGTGTAGTAAGGCTACTGAGGGATGAGGTAGAGGATTCTTATGCAGGAGAGAAGACTTCTTTTGGGGAAGAATATATTTGCTGAAACCAAACAAGAGTAGGGTGAGATGTAAAGTGGGCATCTAGGTAGAGGGGGTGAGGGGTCCTTTTTTTTCCAGACCAAGAAATGAGAGAGATATTGGCAATCCCCAACTGGATGTGCAGCAAAGCTGGAAGTAGTGCCTGGAAGGAGGTCTGTTAAAGAGCAAAGGTTAGACAGGTAAGGAGGGGGCAGATCACAAAAGAACTTGTAAAATACTATAAGGGAGTTCAGGCTTAATTGAGGCAGGAGTGGGGAGTCTTTAAGGGTTCAAGCAGGAGATTTATAAAGTTATGTTAAATATCTGGGTTTTTTTCACCATTTGCTTTTCCCAAAGAAAAACTCATATCTTTGTTTATTATTTTGTAGATAATTATATGGGGGAAGCATAAACTTAGGGAAAGAAAAAGACATCTATAGCTAGTAAAGATAAATATGTGTGTGTGTTTGTGTGTGTGTGTGTGTGTACATGTGTGTATATGTCTGTATTTTAAGGAAAATAACAGAATCTTGTTTTTTAAATTTCCACCACTGCTCAACCAGAGATTACTGTGGAAAGGCAAGCATCCTTCATTTTTTTTTTTTTTTGCCAGAAATAACTCCAACAGTGTCATTGCCAGAAAGAATTGAAACAAAGAACTCAAGTCCTCAATAAAAGAATGTGGAGAAATAAAATAGTATAGAGAAAGAGAGGAAGCATTCTGCCCATATTCCCCAATGAAACCTTCTCTTCCAGCATTGACTTGTTTTGCATTCTCTCTTATCCTTCCTCCCCAGCATACATGCATATCTTTTTTAAATGGAGCATCTGTAAAACATTTGGTTACCAGGAGATTCAAACACATTGAGTCAAGTGATTGCCAAACAGCTTTATTTTTGCTCTCATATCCTATCAGAAGACCTTGTGATCATTTGGGGATGATGAAGAGAAACAGAAGGATTTAGGACCAAAAACGAAGCTGTCTCTTCATCTTCAAGCCATTTCTTACTCTATTTTTGAAATATGCCAGTAAAGAGATGGAAATGGATCCCTTAAGAAAGAGCTAGAATGATTTGTGGCAGTATATATGGAGGTAGAAATGGATATTCAAAACATATCTGTTCAGTTTACATGTCATATGCTTCTCAAAAAGAGAGAAAAAATATTTTGAAAGAGAGAGCAGCATTCAAACATGGACAATAGTCCCATAAGTTTTTTTTTTAATATATTTTATTGATTTTTTACAGAGAGGAAGGGAGAGGGATAGAGAGTTAGAAACATCGATGAGAGAGAAACATTGATCAGCTGCCTCTTGCACACTCCCCACTGAGGATGTGCCTGCAACCAAGGTGCATGCCCTTGACCGGAATCGAACGTGGGACCCTTGAGTCCACAGGCCGACGCTCTATCCGCTGAGCCAAACCGGTTAGGGCAACATAAGTTTATCATCAAATTTTGGTGTCTCAGAAAGTGTGAAAACCTGAGGGCTGGGAGAGGAGGAGGTCATGAGCCTCCTTTTCTGTGTAGCAATATCCCTTCCTTGTCTTCATTCTGCATCACCATCCAGAGCAGCTAGGGATACTCATTGTCTCAAGGCAAAGACCCATGAAAATTAATTGCATTACATTGTTACTAATTTAAAATGTAAAGAATGTCATTGCTATTATCTTAATGTTTTATTTTTTATTTGGATTATAAAATTGTCGCTTATATCTAATTATCCCTCTATCTATTTATACAAATGTTTAAAGTTTCCAGTTTAATAAAGCTCTCCTAACTCTAATTTGCACATAAAATATAACGTTAACTCAACCTTGGATGGTATCTAACTTACTCTCCACAGTTTTGTAAACACTCCCAAGAGTTTTATGGTGTTCCAATTACCAGATTGTAAGTTAAGGGTATTCAAACTAAAGAGAGTTGTCTAGTTTACAAATCTTCTTTCTTCCCTCTTCCCCACTCCCCAGACAAAATGTTACATGGCATATCAATGCAACCAATATATCAACAGATAAACATATCATTGATTGTTCTGAATCAGGGAGAAAGAACTGAAACCCTGCCTCTTTAGCCTGGACATCCTCATCCTCTTTTATCAAGGATTCTCTTGCAGGTTATGGCAATTCTGTGGGAACTTGGGACCTCTTGGAAAACCACTAACCCATTTCAGCCCACTCATTTTACTAATGAGGAATTTAAGTTCCAAAGAAACAAGTGTACAGTGCAACGTTGCAGAGTAGTGACCACCAAAACTAAGACTTTGTAGAGGTTTGTATGGGGGAAGCATAAAATTAGGGAAATAAAAATCAGGAGTTGAAGTACTAAAAGCTGGCTCTTTCTAGTATAAGATCAGAGTAGCAAGTCAGAGCAGAGCTGAGTGAACCATTAGAGTATCAGGGATTCAAGTAATCAACAAAAATTGAGGGTAATAGAATGGGAAGATTAAACTAAAGAGAGGAGATGGGCTGGTTGCAAAAAATGTCTACTAACAGATCAGAATAGTACTAGTATTTTCTAGATTCATGAGGATCCATTAAGTACCAAATAAAATAGGCCCTGAAATATTGTATTGCTCATTCGGAGATATTTCTTTGTAATATGACTTAATTAAACTATCTGAAATAGTGAGAATGCCTATAACATCAGACATTACCATGTCCAAAAATAAATATAAAACATTTTAAGTCAAGTCTACATGACTTTTGGATTACCTACTAGTTTTGAATTATTTCTCTTTATTAGCACTAATAATCGAGGACTAATGGGATTAGCTGAATGGAGAGCATCATATGTTAATTTTTTTCCATCTTTTGTAACAAAGAGTATAGTTGAATGTTAACTCACTGAAAAGTAAAAATTGTAGAAAATCACAATTACATTTAATCCTAAAAAGAAATGTAAATACTCATGCTTTGCACATTTAAGGGCTTTAAAAAAAAAGTCATACATGAATATACATTAAATATTCTATTTTAAAACATAGTAATATAAGTTATTTTTGTCCCACATAATTGTTTTTATCTAACCCTTTCAGGTGTCATAATTTCAAATGTTTTGCAGTTCACATGGCACTGTTTGAAAATCACTTTGGGTTATTACTATCAGGGCCATGTGTTTCGGATTTTCAAGAGGAGTTCTGACTTCTAGGGCAGTCCTGATTGCCAATATCCTGTCCTGTTATTAGGCCATGTGTTCCATAATTTTTCATTTTTCACTATTTTGGGTAAGGAAAATATTCACTAAGTTTCCAGTTAAGTTGTTCTGATGATAACTCCTCATTCCCGTTCTCCCATCTTGGAAGTCCACTCAAGCAAAGAATATTCCAAAAGTCAGAGGCTTCCCCCAGAGACAGGGAGGGGGATAACCTGAACATTCCGATTGGTGTGGAGAAAATATGAGGTGTCCATTTCAGACTGTAACAACCTCAGAGAACCAGAATTTCACAGGGCAAGATGAGCAGACACAGAGCCATTTTCAAACTGAAGTTTGCCTTTGTCCAAAGGGAAGTTGTCAGTATGGCTTTGGTCTTTCACTGACTCAAATCCCTGGGATGGTGCTAGAAGTCATTGGGGTCCTCTGAGAGGAGGTTCGTTAGTACTTCCCTCCTTCCCATCTCTCACTGAAATTACTAAAAACGCTGCAGATTCCAAACTCTATGGTTTGATAAATATAGTGCAGATGGAAAACATAAGAGAGGTCAGAGTCAGTTGCCATTGGGCTAAGAGTGTCCTATTTTCATTCAAGTGAAAAAGATGACTCAGAAAACTATGGTTCATGCAAAACCAAAGTTAACCTAACAAAACTTCTTTAATAAATAACAGAACTTGTCAGTGGTAAGAGGCTCATCTAGAAGTTCACATGACTTTAAGTACCGTGCAGCCACCCACATGTCATAAGCAATATCAGAGATGTGAAATAATCGTGGCATATGTTTTCCCTAATATGTGTATGTGTGCATGCATGTCACTCTCTTGAGTCCATCTTAAAAACTAACAAGTATAAATTTACTGTAAGTAAGC
This sequence comes from Myotis daubentonii, assembly GCF_963259705.1. Classification (NCBI taxonomy): domain Eukaryota; kingdom Metazoa; phylum Chordata; class Mammalia; order Chiroptera; family Vespertilionidae; genus Myotis; species Myotis daubentonii. The sequence goes on from NC_081846.1 coordinate 24,092,201, forward strand.
AAATTAAAATATATTATTTTTACTATTATTTTAATTTATTTATTTGTAAACTCCACCTGAGCACACGGTGGGGAATCCACAATGCCAGAATTCAAATGCTCACTGGATTTGGAGTATTTTCCAACTGTCTTACATCTGATTTGGCCTGAGTGTACATCATATAGTGGCAATGTCATCGGATGGCATCCTAGTGAGTAAATAATTACTTCCTTGATGAGTTAGGCATCTTTAAAGGTGCTCTAACTGCTATGGAATCCTCAAGTATTCATTTAATAAGCTTTCACAAATGGCCTCATGATCAAAAAGCCTCAGGACCCCATAAACAGGATTTATCTTGGACCATGGCTATGCAGCTGGTTACACAGCTGGGAAACTGGATGAAACAACAGTCAATCAATTCATTTTGGCTATTTCCATGATTACCAGTAATTGTTCCAGCTGCACTGATGTGTGGTGATCAATATTCATTGTAAGATGGCAAAAATGGACAGCATGGGTACCCCTTGTCTTTTCATTTCACACATGTTGACCTGGCCATATACAAACAGAATAATTCATTCAACCAGCAGCACCTAGCTTCTACATCTCCCATTACAGAATGCCACAGTAGCAAATGACTATTAAATACAAAGGAAAAAAAAAACCCCACAGAAACCTCTAGCAACTGGGTGCCTTAATTATTGCAAAGAATAGTTTGGGGAGGGGTGCGGATGGTTAAATGGAGAGGATGGCAAAATGCCAGTGTTCCAACATCTGCCGTATTTAGATACTCAAAGTTTCATCCCAGCAAGGTCAATTGAGTCCTTGAATCTACCCAAAAAGAATTCCAAAAGTTGGAATTCTAAGAGAATGACTAAGAAAGAGACCTCCAAGGAAGACCTCAAGGAATCAAAAAAAAAAAAAAATACACTCCCAAGGTACACTCCTGAGGGACCACTGCCCCTTTCTGTGTTCCCATTGGCATACTGCACAAATTGCTCAGAGCTGACTGTCAGTAGTGAGATGCCAATGTGTGATGTGAGATGCCAGACTCTAAAATGTGGAAGCCTGCTGAGGCCACAGCCAGACTAAAGATTTTAGATTTTTGTTTGTTTGTTTTGATCAAAATGAGTAGAAGAACTCCTTGTTGGTATCCTCCAATCTACCTCGAGCACACTTTGTCCTCCCTTTGAGAAAAATAGCAGGTTCTTCACACACCACTCATTGTCTCTTATTTAAGAACTCTAGTGTGTATTGAATGAAAGATTGAATTTCTAATAGGAGATTTTTCAAAATGAGATGAATGGGAGAATGAATTAATAACAGCATAAGTGTAACAGGGGGTATATTCTCTGTAGGAAAACATACAAAGTGGGGCAAAAGTGTATTTATGTTGTTGGTAAATGGAAAATAATAGGATAATTAATAAATAATGATATAAGAAAAAACTCACATATTCACAACTGTAAATCTACTTTTGCCTCACTCTGTATAACTAAAGATTTTAAAGTAAAATATGGATTTCCATTAGTGGTCATAATTGTATTCTAGAAAGCTAAAAAAAATGCTTAGCCATACCAACCCAAACTTTTTTTCTAAATTTCCCCCAGTTTTTAACATTTTGCTACTAATTTACTTTTTTTCTCCCCTCACTGAGCAGAGGCCCCATCAGCACTAGGTTTGTGTTTTAACATTTAGCTAGATTTAGTTCTTCCAAGACAATCACTTTCAATTATCTCATTAGTAACAAAGATTAAGCCTGGTCTTCTCCAGATGCTGGAAGATTTTAGTTCAGAAATTGTTTATAATGTAGGGGGTTAGGAGTAGGGGGTAGTAATTTATTTTGTGTTAAGAGCTCTTGAGTCATGGTTCTTTTCTTCTCCCTCTCTCCTGGTCATAATGGAAATTTCCCTCTACCATTGAATGGAGGTCGTATAAAGCCAGGTATTCTTAGAAAACTGTTATCTGATTCAATATAACAAGGATGCCATTGATTATAAGAGAAATGCATAAATAATATTATTCTTCATTATTACATAAAATTCTCTTACAGCTTGCTTCTTCACACATTATCACATTTTTTATTCTCACAACACCTTATAACCTTCCTATTAGGCAATGCTCTGTGATTCTGGTTCTTACAGCATTCAGGCTTCCAATGTGATGGCTGGCTGTCGCATTCCCTTAGTTTGGTGTTTTCAGAAAAGTAGATGCTTGGCTCCAGTTGTATATCCAGAGAGGAGCAGCATATTCTAAGCCAAGGACAGAGGGCAGCAGGGGCAAGAGGCTGGGACTGCTCCTGGGTTCTAGTCCCAGGACCACTTCTTGAGAAATTTGGGGTGAAAGTAGAATCTGTCCAGGTTTCAGTTTCCTCAGCTCTAAAATGAAGGTGTCTGTCCTGGTGACTCCCGTCCAGCTTTGTTATTTTTGGATCTGAGAGCAGAGCATCATTTAAATGATAAGTATTGGATTTCTAATTATTTCAAGTACTGATAATATTTCAATTTAAAAATTGTGTCTGGATCTTTAGTTTGCTTCATGTAACTCCATCTGGGTGATTCAGGGAAAATCAGGGAGTTCAAGCTGTCTTGTCAGGATATGGATGGATCTTTGCATCTGAAAAATCATAAATCTGCTTGAAAGGCAATATTAAGGATTTTATTCACTATATCTCATTTAATTCTTGAGTAACTCTCTGAAATGTTCATTAATATTCTTATTTACGTGTTGGGAAATGGAGATGCAGAGGATTTAAATAAGTAACCAAGAGTCACACTGCTCATGAATGATGGATGTAAGGTTTAAACTTCTGTGTGACCAATCTCAAAGACAGTGTTCTTGACAGTTACCTAATACTGCTTATAAGAAGTTGAATGGCACACATAAGCACACACATACACATATATGTGAGCCACAGAAAACATGTCTCCATAAAATCCAATAAATGCTTGATTGAGAGATGGATTGCATATATGCATGCAGATGACAGTGTTCCTATGGTGATCATGACCCATACTGGTTCCAAAGTGTCTGAACCAAGTTTTATGCACAAAAGCCTGCCCTTCAGCGGCCAATGTGTCATTCCAGGTCAGCCTCCTTGACAAAAGTCTTCTGATTAGCTGCCAAAGTGTTTCCTGCCTGGGTTATTTTTTAACGTCCTTTACTTCCATGCAATAGACCACAAATACAGAGGCAAGAAATAAGCTTCGTACATTTTGAGAATGTCTGCCAAGCATGGGAACCCGCATAATGGTGGACAGAATGTGAAAAGTGTCACTTTGAGAGGGCTGCCTGCAGATGGTCACTGATTTATTTACAATCTGGTGACTTCACTAAACCAGAGGCTCCTTTTCAAATGAAGACTCCATATTAAGTAGGAAAAGGGGATTTTCTTCAAAAGGGTACTTCAGCACAAATACTACCATCACATAAGTCACCAGCCCCAGAGTTGCTTACTTGGATAATCAGAGCAGGGAAATCAGACTGCCTTAAAATGTTTGTGCAATGCGCTAACATTCCCCCTAGAATGTATTTCCTATACTGAGCAGTTATAAGCCATAGATTGACCAGGAACGTATCTATCTTTCTGTCTTGTGACACGGCTACCATTTCTTTTCTCTAAGAAGAAAGCCTAGTTTCATTTGGAAGTTATTACCCCTTAGATGACCAAATCCTGCCCCAAGATGCCTAGTATTTACTTTGCCTTTGAAGCATAATGGTTAAAGTTATTTCCCCATCTGCATGATTTTTTTAAACTTCTTAAACCCTGTCCAGTTATGACAGAGACCGAGATTCCACAATGTAAATGTGCCTCATTAATCAACTCTATTATTTGGGGGAGTAATGAACATTTTGCTATTTGACATCTGGTAGTGATTTACAGTAACAGAAACAGGAATTCCTAGTTTACAAAAGTGCACATGTATGATTTGATTTCTTTTGGTGTATTAAAAAAAATCCCCCTGCTGCTTTTCTTGGCCAAAAAAAAAAAAAAAATGGGTGGGAGCAGGGGAGCTCTCTGGGTAGAGTTAGACTGTAAACTAACTAACCAGCTTAGAGCAAAATGTTGTGTGAGCTATGTAATGTGTAAAATCTGGTGTTTATGTAGCTCTTGAGCTGGCTCAATACCAGTTACTAGTGAGTGATATCTAAACATGAAATAATTTCTACATAAACTGTGGGTTTGTAAAAAATGTAAGCACTATATTTCTGTGTAGTCTGAAAGAAGGTATTCTTTGAAATAGATTATTAGTGTAAGGCATGATTCCACCCACTGTATTTTGGGGAGTTGTGTGTGTTTTTTATTTCTTGGAAGGCTGATTAGGAACTTGGGTCTTTACCAAAAAGTCAACATGTACTTATAAAAATCTTGATATGTGATACACCGACTAAAGTGAATTTTATGATTTTCTTCGAGTTGACTTTGCTACTGTGCAATGAAAGCTTTAAATAAATGCCTAATTATTAAGAATGTGTAGTCTCCAATTAAGCCATTACTGTATCGGCAAGCTGCTGGGCAATATCACCTTACCTACAACATTGATGCTATGTTAATGATTAAATATATATGAAAAAAATCACTCAGCTGGAGGCAGAAAGAGAAATGAGATTAGAAAAGATTTTCAAATCATGGGAATTAAGCAATAATGGGTAGTTGTTTAGATTTAAGAAATGCAATATGCTCTTTTACAGTGGCTATGAAATTAGGTATTTATCCCTTTTAACCAATTCCACATGCAATAAATGGACATGTCAGTGGTGCAGTTATGATGAGCTCTTTCAAAGCTTCTTTGCATATTCAGACCTTTTCATGATCCTCTGGTCAGAGTCACTCCTAGTTGTTCAAAGATGTCTTTGACATCTAGAGAAAGGCCAATTGAAACCAGAAGGTAAAAATAGGGTTGGGTGGTTGGGTGGTGTTGGTAAAAAGACCTGCCACCCAGACATAACCCAGAATTTGAGTCTAAAGAACAAATCCAGTGGTTTCTCTCCAGTTCCTGTCCACACCTACTAAATGAAGTCAAAGCTGGTAAGACACTTCCTGGTGATTAGTGTTCTGGAAAGAAAATAGTTTCCTACTATATTAGTTGTGACTCTGTTGCAAACGATACAATCCCAGTGGCTTAGGGAAAACGGCTTAAGAAAGACAACTAATATATTGTCTCACCAAATAAAAATTCCAGGTGTATAGTTGGCCTCAGGTGCAGTGGGATTTGGAATTCATACATTTTCATCTTGGATCACTTTCTTGCCATCAATTCACTCTGCCTTCTGCTGTGTTGGCTTCCTCTTCAAGCTTTACATAGAGATTCTCAGTAGCTCCAGGCTCATAGCCAACACATGTCTTACACCCAGGCAGGCTTGGGCTCCTGTCCTGCATGTGTGCTTTCAGAAGCCCAAATTTCACAACCACAGAGAAATCTAACTTTACCAAAGACACGGGCATTTCTGTCACTTGCAGTCCTAAACTTAGCTCTGGTACAATGCAACCTATAGCCTCAGCATCTGCTCTTGTGACTAATTCCCAGGAATGTGCTTCTCCATATCACCTCAGAACAATTAGCAGCTGCTTCCAAAGGCTGTGGGTTGCCAAGTTGCTGACACAGGAGGTGGGCACTGCCTTGGAGTGTAAGGACTATTTGAGCAGCAGAAGTACTTAGGTAAGAGGAAAGAAAATTCATTAACTTGTCAAATCTTCTCTGAGAGCAGATATGCAATTGTGTTTCCCATAATGAGGTGACCTCTACAGGTGGTTCTGAACATCCATTTCCTAGCTTGTCTTTGTGTTCCAACCCTTGTTCACACACAATACTTAAAAAAGTTGAACGTAGTGGTTGAGAAATAGTTTGCAATATTAAGCAATTCAATTATTCTTAAATTTGTACATATTTAGGTCAAGATCAAACATCATAAAGCATGATATAAATTCTTTATATTGGCTAATGGATGAACATTAAATGCTAGAATAGTAGTCTCATTTTTTTGAGAACATTTAATAAGATTTAATTATATTTCAAATATTAAATAAAAGTAAGCTTTACTTAAATGTGCTTATTTGACAATTATTGACAAGTCAATTGGAATTCATTTATTATAATTTAATTTTGACAGATGTTTTGAATATTTTAGAAATTATTTTGGAAAATATAAAAAAATATTTACTTTTATGTTTCAAAATTAACTTTAATTTACATTTTGAATAAAAATATACTCATTACACATATAAAGTATACATTAACCTATTTTTACTAAAGTATACATTGATTGCAATCACATTTTATACCTTTCCTTTTAAATTATTGAAAATAAATGAAAACCGTATTTTATTTTTCAGTTACAAAAAAACCATAGCACTAAACATTTTTAAATTTTATCATTATAACAGTGTATTGGTCAAGGTAGATGGCTACAACATATTTCATTTAACCATTTGTTGTGTTGATGTATAATTTTAAAATAAGTTTATTGAGTAAGTTTCTATGTGTATTCTTAGCTCAGCTTCCACAGATGTTCAGAAAGAGTTCACTCACACAATTTCAACACTAAGTCCACGAGAAAAAGTGATCCCAGAAAAGAGTAACAGGAGTTTTGCTCAAACATAAAGTCCCCAGAATTGAACTTTATGTTTACTAATTGGTATGGTTTAGTCCAATCTCCGTGAATTTATACCTGCCAATGACATGAGGAATATTACAATGAAAAACTTAGTGAGTGAGGCAATAGTTTTAGAGATTTTTAAGTTTTATACACAGGAGAAAATGTGATATTTTGTAACATGATTTTTTTGTTGTTGTTTTTCTTGTTTTTGGTTAATCCTCACTGGAGGATATTTTTCCATTAATTTTTGGAAGGAGAGTAGCAGAGAGAGTGAAAGACAGAGAGAAACATAGATGTGAGAGAAACACATCAATTGGTTACCTCCTGTACAAGCCTCGACCAAGGCCAGGAGGAGCCTGCAACCAAGGTGCATGTCCTTGACTGGAATTAAACCCGGGACCCTTTGGCCCACAGGCTGATGCTCTGTCCACTGAGCCAATTCAGCTAGGGCTGTAACATGATTTTAGAAAAAAATTAATTTGGCTGAAAGGCGATGATATAGATAGACATTAAACTTTGTTTTTAGGTGACACTTGTAGAGATTTATCTTTGGTTAAAAAAGCTTTGCCTTTTGTTATAAAATGTGGAAGTAAAAGAACAAAAATACTAGAAATATTCCCTACAGTTTAATGGTTTCACTCACAACTCTTCCCTGCTCTTGTATAGACACAAAACCAATAGCTACATGTTTATATTACTATACACATAATCAGTTTATCTCTAAGTATAAAAATGGATCATCTGCCCTAGCAGGTTTGGCTCAGTGGATAGAGTGTCAGTCTGCAGACTGAAGGGTCCCAGGTTCGATTCCAGCCAAGGGCATATGCCAGATTGAGGGCTCAATCATCAGTAGGGGGTGTGCAGGAGGCAGCTGATCAATGATTCTCTTTCATCATTGATGTTTCTATCTCTCTATCCCTCTCCCTTCCTCTCTGAAATCAATAAAAAAAATTTAAAAAATGGATAATCATCTGTTCTTCAATAGTATACAATCAAATCAGTTTGAAAGGACTTAAAATCAAGCAGAGACTTAATCATAATTACAATACTCTATAACATTTTAAAAATGTTTCATATATTTTCAAAATGCTGAGACATCCAATCCTTCACATAGCATTTACTTTGCTTTAGGTGTGATAAATAATTAGAGATGATTTAAATTATACAGGAGACTGTCCATTCGTTTTATGCAAATATTTCACCATTTTATATAGAGCCTTGAGCATCCACAGATTTTGATGCCTTTGATGGGTCCTGGAGCCAGTCCCCAGCAGACACAGAGGAAATCCACTCTTCAAACTAAATCTAGTCAGTAGGGAGCTATCCTGTTCAATAGGCATCTCACTTGCCCATTTCCAAACTCTAGTCTTGAGAAGAAAGGAAAGACTTGGGAGGATGCCACACACAGAGGGTTCTGTTGAAGATAAAACTTACTTTGTGGGTTTTTGTTCACACCACTCTCATAGAGTCCTTTCCAATTCATGTTCCACCTCCCATTTGATCATTCCAAAAAGAGATTCTGGGGATGCTTCCAAATCTCACGCTGAGAATGCACTATCAACCATTTTGTTCTATACAGTTAGCCAACCACCAACATGATTTAGGTAAAGAAAACAAAAATGTTTAGTTGGCTGTAGGCTTCAAGTATCTTTTACAATTGTATTTTAAAAGGTCAAAGGTAGACTCTTAATACACTAAAAATAAACTAAGATGAAAATATACTATTTAGCCAATTTATCTTTTTTTAATATATTTTATTGATTTTTTTCCAGAGAGGAAGGGAGAGGGATAGAGAGTTAGAAACATCAATGAGCCAGAAACATCGATCAGCTGCCTCCTGCACTCCCCGCACTGGGGATGTGCCCACAGCTAAGGTACATGCCCTTGATCGGAATCGAACCTGGGACCCTTCAGTCCACAGACCGAGGCTCTATCCACTGAGCCAAACCGGTTAGGGCACCAATTTATCTTTTTATTAATTTCTTGGTCTGTTATCTTTTCTGCTGGTCAAGGAAACAAAGTTTCTCTCTTAGGTCTTAATTTCTTAACATAATTTCCATAAAGGTGAATACCAGAATGATTACCTGATATGTGCCCATCACTCAGCTTAAGCAATATATGAAAGTTTATCTTGGGACTCTGTAATGGAAAGTACTAAACTAAGTGTTCATTATTAAACCACAGAAGTGTTTATCAAAAGGATATGGAGATATAACAAGCAGAAGCATCAAATGAGTGTTTATAAAAAAGTTGACCGCATGCATGGCATTTTGTTTCTCAGATTGTTCTTAGTTATTCTATACACAGCTACCACCAGCCCTCTGCACTCTCCTGTCTGGAGGAGTGCAGAGTTTTAGATATATGTGGGTTCAAGGCCAGTCACAACAAGGACTGGTAAACACCTGAGCAACTACCAGAGAAGTGGGGCTGCCCTCTAGGTTTTTCAGAATGAGAGATCCTGTTGATTTGCCATCGTAGTAGACGGTTACCCTAAAGCACTTCCAAGATTCCTCTAGTGAGTATACAAAGATGACTCTTTAATCAAGAACATTTTATTTCTTTTTTTATTTTCTTGCTTAAAGTATTACAAATAGTAGTACATATGTCTCTTTTTTTCCCCATTGACCTTCCCCCGGCCTCCCCTACACCCTGGCACATGCCCTTACCCCCCATCCCCCAGTGTCTTGTGTCCATTGATTATGCTTATATGAATGCATATAAGTCCTTCGATTGATCTCTTACTTCCCTCAAACCCTCCCCAGCCTTCCCACTGTAATTTGACAGTCTATTCGATGCTTCTCTGCCTCTGTATCTATCTTTTTGTTCATTAGGTTATAATGTTCTTTATTATCCATAAATGAGTGATATCATGTGGTATTTTTCTTTCACTGCCTGGCTTATTTCACTTAGCATAATGCTCTCCAGTTCCATCCATGCTGCTGCAAATGGTAAGAATTCCTTCTTTTTTATAGCAGTGTAGTATTACATTGTGTAGATGTAATACTATTTTCTAATCCACTCATCTACTGATGGGCATTTAGGCTGTTTCCAAATCTTAGCTATGGTAAATTGTGCTGCTATGAACATAGGGGTGCATATATCCTTTCTGATTGGTGTTTCTGCTTTCTTGGAATATATTCCTAGAAGTGGGATCACTGGGTCAAAAGTTCCGTTTTTAACTTTTTGAGGAAACTCTATACTGTTCCCCACAGTGGTTACACCAGTCTGCATTCCCACCAGCAGTGAAGGAGGCTTCCTTTTTCTCTGCAACCTCTCCAGCACTTGTCATTTGCTGATTTGCTGATGATAGTCATTCTGACAGGTGTGAGGTGGTATTCATTGTTGTTTTGATTTGCATCTCTCAGGTGATTAGTGGCTTTGAGCATGTTTTCATGTATCTCTTGACTTTCTGAATGTCTTCTTTTGAAAAGTGTCTATTTAGGTCCTTTACCCATTTTTTGATTGGGTTGTTTATCTTCCTTTTGTTAAGTTGTATGAGTTCCCTGTAAATGTTGGACATTAAACCCTTATGGGAGATAACATTGGCAAATGTGTTCTCCCATGCAGTGGTCTTTCTTGTTGTTTTGTTGATGGTTTCTTTTGCTGTGCAGAAGCTTTTAATTTTAATGTAGTCCCATTGTTTATTTTCTCCTTAGTCTCTCTTACCCTATGATCTGTGTCTATAAAGATATTGCTACGGCATATGTCTGTAATTTTGCTGCCTATGGAGTCTTGTAGGGTTTTTATGGTTTCCCATCTTACATTCAAGTCCTTTAGCCATTTTGAGTTTGTTTTTGTGTATGGTGTAAGTTGGTGATCTAGTTTCATTTTTTTTTTTTTTATGTATCTGACCAAATTTCCCAGCACCATTTATTAAAGAGGCTGTTTTGACTCCATTGTATGCTCTTGCCTCCTTTGTCAAATATTAATTGAGTATAATGGCTTGGGTCAATTTCTGGATCCTCTATTCTGTTCCATTGGTCTATATGGCTGTTCTTGTGCCAGTACCAGGCAGTTTTGAGAACTGTCACTTGGTAATATAGTTTGATGTCTGGTATTGTGATCCCTCCAACTTTTTTCTTCTTTCTTAGGATAGCTGTGGCTATTCTGGGTATTTTTATATTCCAGATGAATTTTTGGAGAGTTTGTTCTAGATCTTTAAAATATGCCATTGGTATTTTAATAGATATTGCATTGAATCTATAGACTGCTTTAGGTAGTATGGACATTTTAATGATGTTGATTCTACCAATCTATGAACATGGGATGTTCTTCCATTTGTTTATGTCTTCCTCTATCTCTTTTTTCAGTGTCCTGTAGTTTTACGAGTACAGGTCTTTTATGTCCTTGGTTAAGTTTATTCCTTAGGTATCTTAATTTTTTTGGTGCAATAGGGATTTTTTTTCATTTCTCTTTCTGTGAGTTCATTATTGGTGTATAAAAAGGCCATAGATTTATGGGTGTTAATTTTGTATCCTGCTACATTGCCAAATTCATTTATTAGGTCGAGTAGTTTTTTGATGGAGTCTTTGGGGTTTACTATGTATAGTATCATCTCACCTGCAAATAAGGATAGTTTTACTTCTTCTTTTCCAATTTGGATGCCTTTTATTTCATCTTCTTGTCTGATTACTATGGCTAGTACTTCTAGTACTATGTCGAATAGGAGTAGTGATAGTGGGCATCCTTGTCTTGTTCCTGTTCTTAGGGAAATGGTTTTAGTTTTTGCCCATTGAGTATGATGTTGGCTGTAAGTTTGTCATATAGGGCTTTTATTATGTTGAGGTATGATCCCTCTATTCCCCCCTTGCTGAGAGGTTTTATTAAGAAAGGGTGTTGGATTTTGTCAAATGCTTTTTCTGCATCAATTGATATAATTATGTGATTTTTGTCTCAGTTTGTTTATGTGATGTATCACATTTATTGATTTGTGGATTGTACCATCCTTGCATCCCTGGAATAAATCCCACTTGGTCACCATTTATGATCTTTCTAATGTATTGCTGAATCTGATTTGCTAGAATTTTGTTGAGGATTTTAGTATCTATGTTCATCAGGATATTGGCCTGTAGTTCTCTTTTATTGTGGTGTCTTTAACTGGTTTTGGAATTAGGGTAATGCTGGCTTCATAGAAAGAGCTTGTAAGTGTGCTTTTCTCTTGAATTTTTTGGAATAGTCTGAGTAGGATAGGTTATAGTTCTTCTTTGAATGCTTGATAGAACTCCCCTGTAAAGCCATCTGGGCCAGGGCTTTTGTTTGTTGGAAGATTTTTGATCACTGTTTCAATTTCTTCAGTAGTTATTGGCCTATTCAGGTTTTTTGATTCTTCTTATTTGAGTTTTGGGAGCTTGTATTTTTCTAAGAATATGTCCATTTCATCCTGGTTTTCCTTTTTGTTGGAATAGAGTTATTCATAGTATTTTTTTTCACAATTATTTGTATTTATGTGGGATCGGTTGTTATTTCTCCTCTTTCATTTCTGATTTTGTTTATTTGGATCCTCTCTCTGCTTCTTGGTGAGCCTGGCTAGAGGTTCATCAATCTTGTTTATCCTTTCCAAGAACCAGCTCTTGGTTTTGTTGATCTTTTGTATTGTTTTTTGGGTCTCTATTTTGTTTATCTCTGCTCTGATCTTTATTATTACCTTCCTTCTGCTAATGCTGGGTTTTTCTTGTTGCTCTCTTTCTAACTCTCTGAGTTGTAGGGTTAGGTGATTTATTACCATTGTTTCTTGTTTTTTTGTGGTAGGCTTGTAGAGCTATGAACTTCCCTCTCAAGACTGCTTTCACTGTATCCCATAGATTTTGGATTGTTATGTTTTCATTGTTGTTTGTTGCCATGGTGCTTTTTATTTATTCTTTGATCTCTCTGATAAACAGTCATTGTTTAATAACATGCAATTTAGCCTCCAGGTGTTTGCTTTTTTATTGTTTTTATTATAGTTGATTTCTAGTTTTATGCCATTGTGATCTGATAAGATGCTTAATATGATTTCTATCTTCTTGAATTTGAAGAGACTTTGCCTGTGACCCAATATATGATCTGTCTTTAAAAATGACCCACGTGCACTGAAGAAGAATGTATATTCTGTGGCTTTGGGGTGAAATAGTCTGAAAATGTCAATTAATTCCATCTGATCTAGTGAGTCATTTAGGATTAATGTTTCTTTACTGATTTTTTGTTTAGAGGATTTATCCAGTGGTGATAGTGGCATTTTGAAGTCCTCTACTATGACTGTATTGCTGTCAATCTCTCCCTTGATATCCTCCAGAAGATTTTATGTATTTGGGTGCTCCTGTATTGGGTGCATATGTGTTTACCAGAGTTATTTCTTCTTGTTGGATTCCTCCCTTTATTATTATGAAGTGGCCTTCCTTATCTCTTGTTATGTCCTTCACTTTAAGATCTAATTTGTCAGATATAAGTATTGCTACCCCAGCTTTTTTTTTCATTTCCATTAGCCTGAAAAACCAGTTTCCATCCCTTCACCATCAGTCTGTGTGAGTCCTTTTTTCTGAGGTGGGTTTCCTGTAGACAGAAGATATGTGGGTCATGTTTTCTTACCCACTCAGCTACCCTATGTCTTTTGATTAGGGCATTTAATCCATTTAAATTTTAAGTTATTATTGATAGGTGCTTGTTTGTTGCCATTTTAATTCTTTACGCCTGTGTTTCCTCTTTGCTTCCTATTTCATCTATTTACAGCAGACCCTTTAGCATTTCTTGCATTACTGGTTTGGTGGTAATAAACTCCCTTAGTCCTTTTTTGTCTGTGAAGCACCTGATTTCACCCTCAATTTTCACTGATAGCCTTGCTGGGTACAGTTTTCTTGGATTCAGACCCTTCCTTTGCATGACTTTGTATATTTCATTCCATTCCCTTTTGGCTTGATGTGTTTCTGTTGAGAAATCAGTCACCAGTCTTATGGGGGATCCTTTGTAGGTAACTTTCTGTCTCTCTAGGGCCGCTTTTAAGATTCTTACTTTGTTGTTGGTGTTTGACAATTTAATTATAATGTGCCTTGGCATTGGTCTTTTGGGGTTCATTTTGTTTGGGACTCTGTGAGCTTCTTGGATTTGTGTGAGTTTTTTCTTCCCTATATCAGGGAAGTTTTCTGTCATTATTTCTTCAAACAGGTTTTCTATTCCTTGCTCAGTATCCTCTCCTCCTGGCACCCCTATTATATGGATGTTATTTCGTTTTGTGTTGTCCCAAAGTTTCCTTAGGCTCGCCTCCTGTTTTTTAAGTATTTTTTTTTCTTAGATGCTGCTCTGGTTGGGTATTTTTTCCTACCTTGTCTTCTAGCTCACCGATGTGTTCCTCTGCTTCTAGCCTACTGTTGATGCTTTCTATTGAGTTCCTTATAGCAGCAATATTATTTTTCATTTCTTCTTGGTTCTTCCTCATTTTCTCTTGGTTTTTACACATATTGTTGAATTTGTCTTCCATTCTTTTCAGCGACCTTATGACCATTTCTCTGAGTTCTTTCTCTGACATATTGCTTGCCTCCATTTCATTTACTTCCTTTTCTGGTGATGCCATCTTTTCTTTCATATGAGGGCTGTTTCTTTGTCTCCCCATGCTCTCTCTTCTTCAGGTGTCTGATTATGTAGCTCTCTCTCTCCTGCATTGATTTAAAGGCACAAAATACAACACAACAAGGCACAATGCACAAGGCACTGAACACAAATGTACTCATGATACTAATAACACCAAATAAAGGTGACTGCCAGAGAAAAGAGAATTAGGGGATAAGTAAAAAAAAAAAAAAGAGTGCAAAAATGATATTGAGAAAAGGAAAAAATGGAAGAGAGAAAAGAGAGTAAAAAAGAAGGGGGGAGGAAACTATGGGGAGAAAACTACCATAGAATAACCACTCCCATAGAACAACCACTAATCCCAAAAAATGCAAACAAAAAACACCCAGAGATGAATGAAAACTACAAACAACAACTAATAACAAGTGAGGAGAGGAAAAACAGAAGCAAAAAATAAACAGAAACAAAAACAAAAAAGAGAAACAATCTCACAAACAAGCACAAAAAAACCCAATCTAATCAACAATCAAGCAAACAACAATAGGACAGAGAGGAAGCAAAGCAAAACAATACAAAATAAAACACAAAAACCTATAACAAAAAAACCAAACAAAAAACACAATAACAGCAACAGCCAAAAAAAAAAAAAAAAAAGAGGGAAGAGAGAAAAAAAAATTTTGGATAGTAAAGAAAGAGAAGAGAAAGGTGTGTATGGACTTAGAGCAAGAGATCAGAAATTAGATATTTATATATATGTAGGATGAATTTTTAACAGGGAGTAAAAAGAAGGAATAGGTAAAATATAAAGCAGGAATAGGGTAAGAGAAACAGAACAACAAAATGGGAAAAGTGAGGAAGAGAGTGTTATCATAAAGGTAAAGTTGAAATGATGCTAAAAGAAAAATGAAAATAGAATGTAGAACACTAATCCCAAAATAAAATAAAGAGAAAATAAAATGATACTTTTTTAATAAAAGGTAAAATAGTAGTAGTAATAATACTGATTAAAAATATAATAATTAAAAAGGTAAAATCAAGTGAGAAAAAAAGAAAAAACTAGTTTCTTAAGTAAAAGATGAAAAATAAAAATGTGCAGTAATGAAAGTCATTCACTTCCTCTGCTGTTCTGTTTGTCACACCTGTTTCATGTAAGCAGTCAGGACAATATTGAAGTTCCCTGTGTTCCACTGCTTCTCTGTATTGTAAGCCACAGTCCTGATTTTCAAGCAGGCTGTATTTCTTTGTTTCTTAGACTCCTTTATTTGTATTTACACAAGGTCAATTTGTGATTCAACCCATGGGTGGCAGTGTTTCTGGATTGACCTCTAGGCTGTAAGTCCTCTCTAGCCAGTATTTAGCTTTTGTTTTCCCTGTTGCACTTAATACTGGTGTGGGAGAATGGACTGCTCCAGAGCTGGTTCTCTCCTCTCTGATCCCCAGGTTCCACAGAAACAACTTTCTCCTGTAGTCTCTTTGAGTGTCCCCAATTGGGTGATCCTATGTACTGGGTTTAGTAATCAAAACAAGGATTTAAAGAGAAAAAAAAAAAAAGAGGCAGAGTAAGTTCGTGAACTCACGACTTTTACCTTCTGGCACTGCACGTCCCCCACCCCCCCCACCCCCCCACCCCCCCACTAAGCAGCAGGTTTACTGGTAAAATTTCAGGGTGCCTTTTTGCACACAGTCCCACTATGGATTGATTTTTAGAGTTCCCTTCTGCCAGCAGCCCTGCGGATCCCCTTCCACATTCACGGATCACACTAGCCCCAACAGCCACGGATTTTGTGGGGTGCAGACTTCCCTGAACCTCTAGATCCCATCGCGAATTTCTCTCTCCTGCCTGGATCTCAGACCTCACCTTTCCCTAGGCGAAATCTGACCTTTCCGTGAGAAGGTGCAGAGCTCTTCCGAGTCTGTGTATTCGCACTGCTAGAGATCCAGTATTCCTGGGTTCACAGCTGGTTGCTGGGTGTTGCGGTTGTAGTGACCCAGGCTGTATAGGCTGCTGATAATAGCCACTCTCCCCTCCGAAGCAGAGCTGGTCGCTCCAGGAGAGATTTCAGCAGCAGTGGAGGCTGCCCAGTCAGGGGAGTCTGGTCCGGCAGTCCCTAACAGTCCCTTGGAGTATAGCTGTCCCTCACCCACAAATATACACTCCCCGAACGTCCACACTCTCTCCTTTCGTTCTCTCCCTCTCACACTATCTTGCAGTCTGCCTTCCCATCAGCAGCCATTTCCTCACTCCTTAAATCAAGAACATAAAGGGAACATTTCCCATTAATTAATTCAATTTATCTCACAATGTAAGAATGTGGCTGTGCTGAGTCAGAGTTCATCAGCTGCAATGACTAACCATATCAGAAAGCCTCTGGCACGCTGTCTTTCCCACAATAGCTGTTCAATGCATGATTGCAGCTATCGTTGTTGTTAGTGGAGGAAACTCGCTGTGGAATGTCTTAACTAGTTCCAGAGAATTGGGTAGTTACTGATTCACAAATAGTGGGTAGAAAGGTGTAAAATGGGTAATCTACTTTGGCTGAAATGAATTCCTTTTTACATGGTAGTTCTAGATTTATTTTTGAAATCCAATCTTTCTTCAGTCCAAACAATCACATAGTCCCCTACCCCCACATCCATCCTATAACACACAGGAACACATGTATGCGTGCAAGCTAAACTCTCCATTAGCCTAAGTCTCATTTATCACCCAGAAATGTCCTTGAATCAGAACATGTCCCTAGACTCTGTCAGTCCCCTGAAATAATCATGGAAGCATCTCACTCCCAAAATGACCCTCAGGTTGCACAAACCCATGGTTACACACTCCATCTTATCAGGTAATCCCACTCTCCCCAACCATGCCAGAACTACACAGAGCAATTTTAGATCAGTGCCCTCAATTTTATACCAGATTTATACAATTTTGTAGGAAACAAAGGACCCTTTCTTTAATATCAGTAAGACTCATAACTAGGGAATTGCTTTATCAGGGGTGTGAACCTCTGACCTATTTAGGCAGGAGATAAGTAAACAGGTGATGCAAGAAAAGTCTACATGGCCTCTTCAGGCCTGGGGATATCTGAGTGAGAAACCCCTTTGAGAAGCCTAAGATCGGTGTGTGGAAGAGCAGGTGGGGAAGGGGAGAGGGGAGGTTTGAGAGGGGCTTGCTTACCTTATGCTCAGTGCTAGGGACCTAACATTGGCTTTGATTTTGCTCTGATGCTTTGGGTTCAGTTATGGGCCCAATTTGCCCTAGCTTCCATCAGCTGCAGATCAATTTCTAAATTGTTCTGGGAAAGCCACATAATGAAAACTTGTCAGTGAAGAAAAATGACTAGCGTCAGTTGCAGCCTGATTCGTGACCGTTTACTAGTGGGGGTTTAATGTTCTTTGAGTCTCCCTTAGTGGAATATTATATACACCACCTTCCTAATGTGCATGCTAGTGTGAATTAGCTTTTTGAAACTGCAGGAGAGCCTATAATTTAGGGACTCAGGGCCATAACCACAGCAAAGGAAAGGATTAGGGTCAAAAATAGAGCAGTTCAAAAATACCATTGGAAGCATTTTTACCTAGTAGGAAGCTTTTGCCAAAATAAAGAGCAGCCAGTATGTTCTTAATTCCTCCTCAGAGAATGTTAAATTCAGAAGTATGGTTTTGGATTTGTCGATATGATACATAAAACCCAACATTCTATGACTATAATTAAATCACTTAAAAACCTCAATCTGAAACACAATAACACTTTCTTCCAATAATTTTGTTCTGTGAAAAGGATATGGACACTTGAAGAGTAGATGTTTGAAAATTCTGTGTTTGAGGTCATTGGTAAGTTCTGCTGGAAATTAGGTAAATTTTTTAAAGGTACAATTCCATTGTATACAAATGAAGTTATGTCTAACTCCACCTAAAGAGGTGACAAGAAAATGTTGGAAGAGTTCATATGAATTGGGTGGGATCTGTCATGCATCTGCTCTCATAATTACTAAAACATATGAAAACCAAATCAGTTGCTGTATGTTTTTCAATGGTAGAGATGGAAAGCACGGCTGGAAAATCCAAGTGCCTTCTTATATAATAAAAAGTCATAAATTTAAGGTCCTCTACTAGGAGTAAAATAAATATAAAGAATATTAAAAAGCCACAAATTTGGTATTAATCTGAATAAAAAAAATAATACAGTCCTCTACGTAATGGTAGACATTGAGATGTGGTTCCCTAATTTTTTAAATTTGTTATTAGTAGATTGCATCACACTAAAATTATTGAAATTATGTGTTTAGGAGCATTACTTGTGGTAGCCTCCTAACTAGCTTCCTAGTATTTCTTCTTGCTTCCATAGGATTTTCCACATAGAATTACTTCAGATTACACCTTTCTGCTGCTCAGCATCATCCAGTCTCCTTACTTTAGCCTGTAGTAGCTGATCTAGCTGCTGTCTCCCTCTCCAAGCTATCTCCCATCCCCCTTCTCCTCTGTCTGTGGGTTTCAGCAATTCTAGCCCTTGAACCATCCCTAACAAATGTCAAGCTATGTTTACACTTGATTTTTTTTTTCTCTACCCCAAGCATTTTCACATGGCTTTCTTATTTTATCTAAGTCTTGGCCCGATTGTAAATTTTTCAGAGATGCTTTCATTAGCTTCCTATAGAAAATTCTACCCTACCACCATACCTCATTCTGTAGCACCTCATTATTTTTTTTTCCTCTTTATAGGACTTATCACTATTGGATATTCAACAATAAATGTATTTGTCATTCAATATTGTATTTATCTTCATTAAAATGTCAAGTTCTGGGAGGGAAGGAACTTCTCAGTCTTATTTTTATTCACTGCTGTATTTTTACCATCTAGAGTGGTAGTAGATCAATATATATTTGTTGAAATGGATAAATGTCCATAAAGAGTGGAGGAAGGAGAATTCTGCAATACATAGGTACAGGCATAAATTTTCATTAAAATTTTTTTTAAACTTAGTGCCTCCAAATTTTACCAGATTATAGATATAATTTTTGTTGCTTAAAACACAAACATGCAGATTCTTGGGACCCATCTCACACTTAGTAATTTAGGAACTTCAGAGGAGGGCCAAAATACCACATTCTAGATGTCTTAGACAACATAAATTTACTTTCTTACAGTTCTGAGGCTAGAAGTCCCAGACCAGGATGCCTGCAGATTCAGTTTCTGGTGAAGGCTCTCTTCCTGGTTTGCAGAAGACCTCCTTCTTCTATGTCCTCACAAGGCCTCTTCTTTGTGCCTGTTCAGAAAGGGAGATCTCAGGTATCTTTTCCTCTTCTTATAAGGAAATGACTCCTATCATATTATGGCTCCACCCTTATGCCCTCATTATTCTTAATTACCTCCCTAAAGTCCCTATCTTCAAAGATAATCACATTGTGCATTAGGGCTTCAACATATGAATTATTGTGGGATACAATTCAGCTCATGACACCCCCCCCCCCCCAGAATCTATAACAACATCCAAAGTTCTTAGGAAATTCATATGACCAGGAAAGTTTGGAAAGCAGTACTTAGTAATAAGAACAACTCCCCTGGCATAGAGAAAGGGATCCTGTAGTTCTTGGTGGTTGAATCAGTCTGATAGTATCTGAAAAAAATCCTTAGAAAAGGATTTTGATAATAAGCTAAGGTTTTGAGTGTGTTGAAAAAGCAACTACAATGATTTAGAAGAAAGTAAGGAAATCCTAACTAAGTATTTTTTAATTTAAAAATTTCTTTAGAGTCAAAACTGTTCTTCAGTCTTATTGAGCTTTACCTGAGCAGTCTGTTTATTGGACAGTCTAAACAGGGGTGCTGAGGTAATGATGGTTAGAAAGGAATGGTACTAATGCTTTCTTTCATTGCTGCCTTCAAACATGTCTTGTCAAACCCCTGTTTTCGGATTTATGTGGCAGAACTCAAAGCTTGCTAATCAAGTCCAGGTATTAAGGAGGCTGGTTAAGTCTAGGCTGGCTTTAAACTTGAATTGAAAATTCCATTTGAACATACCCCCTCTCAGCCTCTGGATCTAGAGATGGAAGGGGTTGTATTTTGCTCTTTCCTACTCCTCCCTCTTATCTATCTATCTATCTATCTATCTATCTATCTATCTATCTATCTTTAGATCCTCAAGGTTAACAAAAGGGGTGGAGAGAATTAATGGGCAAAACTGTTTTTCATCAAGTAGATGCTGTGGTCTTCACTTGATTAGGCTATCAATGTTTTACTGTGAGATACCAACCTATGTACTATCTGATAGGGGAACCTAAATGAAGAGGCACCATGGATAAGATCTCTCTACTTAGAAGTTCTCTTCCAAAAAAAAGGTTCTGTTTCAATGATTTTTTGAAGTTCCCTTCATTTACTTTCTCTGTTAATATCCTTTAAGCCTCTTTTTACTAGGGTTCTTTTGCCCATTTTTCACCTTATCTCAATGATCAATGGAAAACACAGGCAAAGCATAGGCCAAAGGGTGGAAATTCCGGAAGTTTCACAGCTGAATATTCTCTCTTTCTTTCTCTCATTTCCTTTTCCAATGGCTTAAATAGACAAAATGGTAAATCAGCAAGCTGGAGTCCAACCAGGAAATGAGATGCCAGCTTCTCTCATGTGCAGATATTCCTCTCACCTGAAGGTTGCTTCTCTTGTTCTGCTCTGGAGAAAACTTTCAGAAATCCATCCAGATCAACCACTTATAAAATTGTCTTAAGCCCTAACTGGTTTGGCTCCGTGGATAGAGCATCGGGCTGCAGACTCAAAGGTCCCAGGTTCGATTCCAGTCAAAGGATGTACCTTGGTTGCAGGCACATCCCCAGTAGGGAGTGTGCAGGAGGCAGCTGATTGATGTTTCTTTCTCATCGATGTTTCTAACTCTCTATCCCTCTCCCTTATTCTCTGTAAAAAAAATCAATAAAATCCTATCTAATAAAAGAGAAACATGGTAATTGGTGTACGACCGCTACCCTTCCCATTGGCTAATCAGGGCAATATGCAAATTAACTGCCAGCCAAGATGGCAGCCGGCAGCCAGGCAGCTTGAAACTAACATGAGGCTTGCTTGCTTCAGTGACGGAGGACTCCAAAGTTCCCTGCCTGCTGCTGCAGGACTCTGAGCTGCAACTCTAAGCAACTATGTAACAAATATAGAAGCTAAACAAAACCCTAGAAACCTGCTTTAGTCCGCCGGGCTTCAGCCAGCAGGATCGCAACATTGTAAGCAAAGGCCAGAAACCTACTTTCATCAGCGGAGGCCTAAGAGCTGGAGCCAAGCCTCAAAGCTAAAGCTGGCCCAGAATAAAAAAAAAGAAAAGAAAAAAAGGAGCTTTTGGGAGCTTCAGTCACCCCCAGCCTGAAAACAGCCCTCAGCCCCTCACCCAGACTGGCCAGGCACCCCAATGGGGACCCCCACCCTGAAGGGTGTGTGACCAACTGCAAACAGCCATCATCCCCTCACCCAGGCTGGCCAGGCACCCCAGTGGGGACCCCCACCCTGATCCAGGACACCCTTCAGGGCAAACCAGCCAGCAACCACCCGTGCACCAGGCATCTACCATATATAGTAAAAGGGCAATATGCCTCCCAGCACCGGGATCAGCGGAGCCGAGAGGCCTCCTGGCACCAGGATCAGCGTGACATGGGGCAGCGCCCAAACCCCCTGATCGCCTGGGGCTCTGTGTGTGACAGGGGGCGGGGCCTCAACCTCCCTATCCACCCTGCTCTGTTCGTGACAGGGGAAGGCGCCCCAACCCCCTGATCATCCCTGGTCTGTGCCTTATAGGGGGGAGCTCCGCAACCCCCTGATTGTCCTGCGGCTCTGTGTGTGACAGGGTGTGGCGCCCCAACCCCTGATCGACCCTGCTCTGTGTGTGACAGGGGGCGGTGCCCCAACACTCCTCCCCGCCCCCGCCATAGGCCCTGCTCTGTGTGTGACGGGGTAGAGCCATAACCTCCCCATTGGCCCTGCCCTGAGTGTGACAGTGGTGGCACCCCAACCCCCTGATGGGCCCTGCTCTGTGCTTGACAGGGGGCAGCGCCCCAACCCCCTGATTGGCCCTGCTCTGTGCGTGACAGGGGGTGGTGCCGCAACCTCCCCATCGACCCTGCCTTGAGTGTGACAGGGGACAGTGCCCCAACCACCCAATCGGCCCTACCCTGAGCGTGACTGAGGGTGGCATCACAACCTCCCGATTGCCCTGCTCTGTGCATGACAGGGGGTGGCGCCCCAACTCCCCAATCGGCCCTGCTCTGAGCCCAACCAGGGGCTGTACCTAGGGATTGGGCTTGCCCTCTGCCACCCGGGAGCAGGCTTAAACCAGCAGGCCGTTATCTCCCGAGGGTCCCATACTGCGAGAGGGCACTGGCCGGACTGAGGGACCCCTCTCCCTCCTGAGTGCACAAATTTTTGTGCACCGGGCCTCTAGTATATTTATAAAAATAAAATTGTCTTAGAATTCTCTCTCTCCCCTGAGACATTTAATTACGTGTCAGTAGGAAGGGAAGAGGATGATAGTAGAGATAACTGGAAGCATCTTCATAGGCCCATAGGCTTATGGAAGTACTAGGAATTTTATTTTTAGCATAAACTTTTAGCTGCAATTTTGAAACAATGGTAAAGTCCTATTCAATTTCAATACTTTGAGGATTACATTTTTGATGCATGGTGGCAAGCTTCTGGCAAAGCAGATAATATAATGGGTCGTGTGTCACTGAAGTGCTTTTGGAAACTTTTGAGGTATCTCATAATGTCCTAATGACAGGTTGTGTCCTTATTTCTTTACAAAATAAAGAAATCTCGTTGGTAGGTGAAATTTTTAAATTCATTATTCCCTCCCCTCACCTTTTAAAAAATTTGTTCTTAATTACTTTCCTGTAAAATTTTAATACCACAGAGACATGCTGTACAATTCTTTGCATAATATCTAAGACTTTTTTCCACCTCTCCCTCAATAACTGATTTTACCCCCTTGGGGGCAATATTGGACCCATTGTGAACTTATGGGATAAAACAATAGCCTTGGGACAACAGATTATATTCTTAAATATAATATTGCTTTATAAAAAGCTCAATTATAATAAATTTTATCCAATGTAACTGGTTAAAAGATTAAAATAAACGTTTCAGATTACGCAACAGAGTTCTTAGATTGTAGAAAAAACAGTAAACTGGAACCCTTGACACAAACATTAGCTCCATTACCAGGGTGAGCTCTCTAATAATTTCCCTCCTCAGCTTCTAACTTTAGCAATCCCCCCAAATTCACAATAATCATAAGTCTTTACCTTCAGCAGATGGCCTCTTTATAGACATTGTACTTCATTCAAATTTAACCTCTGAGGACAGTACCAGCTCTCTGTTTCTTCTGATATGTAAGTGTGAACCTTTGTCAAAGACTAGTTTCATTCCAGTCTGGAGTCTCTTATGTCAGAGAGAGACATAATATGTGATTTTCTGCTTTCACCTTAACTAAAAAGATGAACTTCAAATTTTAATTAGAAGTAATAGTCTATAAAGCACTACATAAAAATGTACAATTTTCATTCCCAATACTTAGTCTTATTCTTTCTCATTAGAGAGCCATACTGAACAATGGAGCTTTGCATGCACATGTTAATGGAAGTGCCATGCCTGAAAAAGACCATAAAATGCAAACCCAAAACAAAAGGCTTGAGAAATTTATATAAAGATTTGGGTTTTTATTGTAATCCCCCTGAAATAATGCTATAAACAGTGCCTTTTAAATCAGTGCTATGACTACGGAGAGGAAAATTGGGAAGTAATAACCCATTCCTTTATTCACACTCTCTTTTTACCTCCCCCTATCCCACCACCAGCCAGTCTAATCAGCAAAGAATTCAATTGTAACCATAACTACAAAATTATGAATTAGAATTTAGACTTTTATGGAGTAGCTATATTTTAGAATTCCACTGGAATAAAATACAAAAGGCTGACTAAAAGGTAATAAAAAAATAAAAGTGAGGAGGGAAAATGCCAGGAATTAATCTTAACATTTTTATCATAGATGATATTCAGCTCCAAGTAACAGAACGCACCAACAGCTAAGTAAAGAAAAATCCTTGAAATGTGGCAGAAATTATCAAGGACCCACGTTCCTTCCATTTCTCTGTTCTGCCATATGTCCTTATGTCCATGAGGCTACTTCCCTCATGGTTATAAGATGGCTGCAACAGTTCCCGGCATCACATCTAGATCTATGAAAGTTCAGATTTTCCTTGTTTGTTGTCTTTAAATCAGTCAGGACTTTTCCTAGAAGGCCCCTTGCTGACATAATTTTCTTCAGCTACATTGGTGTCACATATCCATGCCTGGAACAGTGATTAGCCAAAGGTAGTAGGACCACCACCATGAGTATGTTAGAAAAATTCCCTAGAGGGTTCCTATGGATCCAACTTCCAAAAGTGGAGCACAGAAAGACAGAAGCCTAAGTACCTTGAGGACTATGCCAGCATGAAGGAAGTGGAATGGCTGATAGATTGGCAGTTACCATTTTCTGTTCTACATTTCTTATTATATTGAACAGAAATAGTTTCGTTTATCATTTGAAAGATTTTGAGCTATAAAATTCTTCAATTTCTAAAGCTATTTTATCCAGTTTTATTGAACACTGTAAAGGTGAAGCACCAACTCGCTTAAAAGTGAAGTTCAATGCCCACCACGGGTACCTCGGTGGATGTTGGGAAAGGAGTTTCAACATATTCCTTCCAGCCAAATGTAACGGATGCCAACATCCATGACCTCTGCAGTATTTTTCACCACAGATCTCTTCTCTAACCAATTCCTCTCAAGCTGCTTGAAATTCTCCTTTCTCTTAGCATTTGTGACCATTTTCTTCCATCTCACTTTTTTTCTTTCTTTGGTTCCATTTTATCATTCTATTTGATCACCCCCTCCTGAAGTCCAAGACCTTTAATCTGGTTCCTTTGTCTTTATTTTGTACCTTTGAAAATTTCATCTGCTTTCAGGGAATGAATGGCCACCTCTACATAGTTTAGAAATAGTTATTCCTATATTTCCTCTAGGAAATTGTCTCAAATTTAGCATGGCCAAAAGTTATCACTAAATCGTTCTCCCCAAACTGGCTGGCAATATTAACTCAATCACATCATCATAGTGGAAGAACTCATATTCAAAACTGTGTATCATGACTGACTAGTTTTTACATTAGCTTTTGCATGACCAAGCAAATCCTGCGTGTAAAATACCTGACAAAAATGCCAACTACAAAGTAAAAAGTCAATATGTGTTTGCTCTTCTTGTTGCTATTATACTAGTACAGAATGACATAGTGGGGTTATTGAAAAATAGTTATAGGTTTTTCTATTCTATTTCTCCCCAAATCTATGCTTTTCATTTACTTATACCAACATTTGCACCAACTTATCTTACTTATAATATTTGGTTCTCTAGTACCTATGCGATTTAACAGTAACATCAACAAAGCTGTACATAATCCATAATTCCAAGGTTACCTCATTCACTTTTCAGTACAAATTTCTTTTTCCATAGAATTGATCAACTTTTTCTTTCTTCTTCTTGTTCATATTAACTCTGACTCTACATTCAGGGTTTAGTACAAGCTGAGAATATTTAAACCAATGTCCTCAGTGTGTTGATGTGAAAACTAAGCATAATAGACTTGTCCAGGGTTAATTTATCTCTGAGAGAGAGGCAGAGCCTGGCCCCAAACACAGATGCTCTGCCTGCCCACTCAAAACTCTTTCTAATTTACCAAATCTATTAATTCAGCACAATATTGCTACTGACTTAATATTAAATTCATGTTCAACCAACCCTTTTGTTCATTTTTTACATAAATAAAGGAAAATCATCCTTACTGGTATCCTTAAACTTTGACTCAAAATAAGAAATATTAACTTATTTTGCATGTCATAGCTACTGGTCGAACGGTCGCTTTTAGGCTTTTATATATATAAGCATTCCCTAAATACAGAGGCTCAATTAACTTCAGAATAAGTTCAACAGAAAATATCTATTTTAGTCATGCTTCCTAAGGTTGCAATATTTATTTTCCACCCCGAAGAAAATAGCCTCAATAATTTTTTAATTGTTTTTCAGACCAGTGTTCTGGTCAGTGAGGATCACATACTTAGCTTTATTCTTTATATTTTTACAGATCTTTGAATAAAAATGATATGTTTGACAAGAGTTCTAGGCACCAACTACCTGAAAACCTAATGCCTCCCCACCCCCAGAGCATAGGTTAAGGTGTTCACATTGGTTAGTCACAGGTAATATATTTTGTCTTACTTATATTTGATCAAACATGTGAATTTGGCCTTAGGTAACTTAACGTGATTTTAACCTGACCCTAGGACCAGAATTGTGTTTCCTGTGGCCTATAGTCTCATAAGCAGTCCCAAAGCCACTCTCACAATGACTCTATTTTATAAATGTGGAGGGAGGAGGAAGAGAAGTTGAAACAATAAACAACCAAAGACTTAATCTGCAAGACAAGACATGCTTATCAATAACTTCATGTTCATAATGGCTTCATGTTCAAAGCTTCTACAGCTTTAGCCTTTAGCTTTTCCATACGATGCAAAGACTAATAATTAGGTTCTTGTTATCTGAATCTGTATTTTCCTCTTCACTTTCTCATTTACATCATAGTCTTCCCATGGGGGGTGGGGGGGGGAAGGTGTGGTCAAGTTAACTGAAAGCCAGAGAAAAGGAGAGGAAATGAGGTAAGAAAACCGGCAGGAAGAACATGTACCATCCTTGTTTTAAAAAGTTTTATGTTGTGGACATGTGGATGAATTCAAACCATGTCTATGACCCCATGTCAGATCTTGGTGCCTCCAAACGAGAGACAGGAAATATCAGATATCCAGCATGTAGTCAATATGCAATAAAGTATATACAAGAGAGAATAAAATTAGAGACGTGAGCAGGAAGACATAAATGGAACATCTTTATGTTTGGTTCCCTTTGGCAATGTCTACACCACAGAGCTATTTCTCAGCAGTCTTTCATAGCTGTGCATAAATGTTAATGTTGAGTTAAATGCTTGAGGTTAAAACTTCAGGTGGCATTGGCGAATCATTGAGGAGCAAACAGCCATACAAATATAGTTGCCCTAGAATGATGCAGGGTAAAAAATTAATTTGCAGATGAAAAATTAATTGATCTTAACCGAGGAAGAGAATACAAATTAGCCATTAGGTTACAGCTTATATTGCATTATACTATTCTGCTGAGATGCTAAGTAGTATGTAGACCAGGGGTCCTCAAACTACGGCCCATGGGCCACATGCATATACAAATATTTTATTTGTTCCCATTTTGTTTTGTTTTTTTTTACTTCAAAATAAGATATGTGCATAGGAATTTGTTCATACTTTTTTTAAAAACTATAGTCCGGCCCTCCAACGGTCTGAGGGACAGTGAACTGGCCCCCTGTTTAAAAAGTTTGAGGACCCCTGATGTAGACCATATTTCAGTATCCTTGTTTAAGCCTATACATTTACCTGACTTATATCATTTGTTTAGGAATAACTGGCTATTAATGAAAACAAAACTCTCTCCTGAAACAGAAATTGTTGTCAAATAGTCTCTAAGCTGACTCTGAATTTTTGCAACTGCCTCTTCAGTTATTCATATCTCTAGCCTATTTCATTTAAATGCATTGCCCCCAAGGAAATTACTCTCTCTTATTATAACACTAGAGGCCTGGTGCACAGATTCATGCACTGGTAGGGGGCATAGCCTGTGGGGATCAGCCTGCTTTGGAAGTGTTGCTCATCCCTGTCATCTGAGTGGCTGCTCCCATTGTGGGAGTACACTGACCACCAGTGGGCAGCTCCTGCATTGAACATCTGTCCCCTGGTGATCAGTGCACGTCATAGTGACTGGTCAACTGGTCATTCTGGTCACTCCACTGTTTGGTCACTGGGCTTTTATATATATAGATGAGACACAATTATTCATCAGTATAACCCAGGAAACAACATATATGTTTGCTCCTTGAATGTTACTTTAGGAAGAATGAGTTAATTTTCTCTCTTAAAGAGTCCAATAAGATTCTATTATAAATGCGATCATTTATAGCATGATTAATTTCTCATTCAAATCCTAGCCTGACATGTCATTTGTTCACTTAGCACAAAGCAGTTATTGATCAATTATTGATATGATTAAGAGCATTTCAGCTTCCCTAAATATAATGATGAACTCTAAATGATAATGATGAACTGCTAACATCAGAGTTGTGTTTTATCTATTATAGCCTCTACTAGAGGCCCGGTGCATGGAATTGTGCACCGGTGGGGTCTCTTGGCCTGTCCTGCATCCTCTCACAATCCAGGACCCTTGGGGGATGTTGGACTGCTGGTTTTGGCCTGACTTCCACAGGCCAGGTGGAAACTGATTTCTGCAGGCCAAGTAACCTCACCAGTGCACAAATCTGTGCACCAGGATGGTTTCAGCCTGATCCTCGCAGGCTAGGCTGAGGGACCCCAGCAGTGCATGAATCTATGCACCCAGGCTCTAGTATGCATATAAGATCTTTGGTTAATCTCTTCTCACCCTCCTCCCTCCCCCTTTCCTCTGAGACTCATCAGTCTGTTCTATGTTTGTTTGTTTTTTTTTTAATATATGTTATTGATTTTTTACAGAAAAAAAAGGAGAGAGACAGAGAGTCAGAAACATCAATGAGAAACATCGATTAGCTGCCTCCTGCACACTCCCTACTGGGGATGTGCCTGCAACCAAGGTACCTGCCCTTGACCAGAATTGAACCCGGGACCCTTCAGTCCCCAGGATGTCGCTCTATCCACTGAACCAAACTGATCAGGGCTGTTCCATGTTTCTATGCCTGTGTATTGAGCATCTGCCCCCTGGTGGTCAATGCATGTCATAGCTACTGGTCGAACGGTCGCTTTTAAGCTTATATATATATATATATATATGCATTCCCTAAATACAGAGGCTCAATTAACTTCAGAATAAGTTCAACAGAAAATATCTATTTTAGTCATGCTTCCTAAGGTTGCAATATTTATTTTCCACCCCGGAGTAAATAGCATTATTCTGATCATTTAAAAACAAACGAATGTCTAATTTCTTATCAAACTAAAAAAAATAATAATAATACAAAACAAAAACCTGTGTACCCAATTGCCTTATTTAGTTTAATCTCTGACCATCTTTCTTTTTTATTTTAATTCTAGAGGCCAGATGCATAAAAATTCATGCAAGAGTAGGACTTCCTTCCCCCAGCTGCCGGCAATGGCTTCCCTCTGGCACTGGCTTCCCTCTGGCACCTGGGACCCCAGCTGGCTTCCCTCGGGCTGCCCACAAGCACCTGGGACCTGGGCCAGCTTCTCTTGTGCTGCTCACAGGCACCCGGGACCCTGGCTGGCTTCCCTCGGGCTGCCTGCAGGCACCTAGGATCCCAGTTAGCTTCCCTCCAGCCCTGGCTTTGTCAAGAAGGATGTCAAGTCTAATTAGCATATTACCCTTTTATTATTATAGATAATGCCTAGTATTTATTACTAATTTTTATACTAAAGTCATTTCTACTAACTACTAGCTTGTAATATAGTGATATTAAGAGATTTCCCAATCTTTTATTTTCTGTTGATTGGTTTATATAAATATCCTTGTGTTGTGTGTGTGTGTGTGTGTGTGTGTGTATACATATACTAGAGGCCCAGTGCATGAATCTGTGCACAGGTGAGCTTTCTATGAGTGGCCTGCAGGGATCTGGCTGAAACCCGCAGTCCAACATTGCCTGCAGCTCCTACCAGCTGCTCCTGCTCATCCTGATCCCACATTACCTGCCATGGGCTCATGCCCAATCAGCCCCGATCGGTAGAGGCTCGCACAGCCACAGCAGAACTCGCCAGCTGTGAGTCCTGCCTCTTTTGCCCTCCTGAGGGGAGTGGCCTGCAGGATTGAGCCAAAACTGGCTCTCTGATATCCCACAAGGGGTCCTAGATTGCAAGAGGGCAGAGGCCATGCCGAGGGACCCCACCAGTGCAAGGTCGGGGCCAGGGAGGGATCACAGGAGGGTTCTAGGGTGTGTCCAGCACCATCTCGCCCAGTCCCAATTGGCAAGACCCCAGTAACAAGCTAACCTACTGGTCAGAGAATCTGCCCCCTGGTGGTCAGTGCACATCATATCGACTGGTAGACCAGTCAACTGTCTGGTCCCTGGTGGTCAGTGAATGTCATAGCGAGCAGTTGAGCGGCCTTAGCACAGCAGCATATTACACTTTGATTGGTTGAACAGTCCACTGGCCACTGGACAACTGGACCCTTAGCATATTAGGCTTTTATTATATAGGACTAGAGGTACAGTGCATGAAATTTGTATACAGGCCGGGGGGTGGTGCCTCAGCCCAGGATGTACCCCTTCACAATCCAGGACTGCTGGCTCCTAATTGCTGGCCTGCCTGCCTGCCTCATCGCCCCTAAACACCCCTTTACCTGCCTGCCTGATCGCTCCAGACCACTCGCCTGCCTGCCTGATTGCCCCTAACTGCTTGCCTGCCTACCCGATTGCCCCTAACCTCCTCTGCCTGCCTGCCTGATCACCCCTAACCACTCTGCCTGCCTGATGCCCCAACTGCTTGCCTGCCTGCCTGATTGCCCCTAACCACCTCTGCCTTGGCCCCGCCACTGCAGCTTCGTCCGGAAGGACATCTGGAATGACGTCCAGAAGGTCATTCAGCTGTCCGGTCTAGTTAGCATATTATGCTTTTATTATTATAGATATGTGTGTGTGTATGCATGTATGTGTATATATGTATATATATGTATATATATATATATATATATATATAACAAATAATAATACAAAAACCTACTTTTGTCAAACCCTCTACATATAGTAATGTACATATATCCTATATAATAAAGAGCTAATATGCTAATTAGACTGGAAGGCGGAATGATCTTCTGGACTGACCAGTGGGGTCGGGGAGTGGCTGCGAGTGCCTACTCTTGCACAAATTTTGTGCATTGGCCTCGTGTGTGTGTGTGTGTGTGTGTGTGTGTGTGTGTGTGTATATTTTTTATGTATATATGTAATATACTAGAGGGCCGGTGCATGAAATTCGTGCATGGGGGTGGGGGTGGTCCCTCAGCCCGGCCTGCACCTCTCCAACCTGGGACCCCTTGGGGGATGTCCAACTGCCTCTCACAATCTGGGACTGCTGGCTTCTAACCACTTGCCTGCCTGCCTGATTGCCCTTAACCCCTCTGCCTGCCTGCCTGATTTCTCCTAACTGGCCTGATTGTCCCTAACTGCTCCCCTGCTGGGCTGATCACTCCTAACTGTCTCTGCCTTGCCCCACACCTGGGACCCAGGATTCCATCCTCTGGCCTGTTGCAGGCACCAGGACCCGGGCTTCCCTCCCTCTGGCTGGCCGCAGGCACCCAGGACCCAGGCCAACTTCACCCAGGCCAGCCACAGCCGCAGGGGACCGTGGGCAGGCAGCTTTGTCCCTGCTGCAGCTGCAGGCACCCAGGACCACAGGGCAGGCCGCTTGTCCCTCTCCCGAGCCGCAGCCTGGCTGGTCCCCATTCCTCTCTCACAAGCTCATTTGTGCCTGGCTGGTCCCCATTCCTCTCTCACAAGCTCATTTGTGCCTGGCTGGTCCCCATTTCTCTCTCCCCAATGTTGAGTGTCAGCAGTTATGGCGTGACAGCATGAGGGCATGGTGATCAGTTGCATATTAGCTCTTTATTATATAGGATATATTTTAAAACACAAATAATACTACGTTAAGTTTATTGGATTGGTGTGCCTGCTCTGTTTTTATAGATTATTTTATTTTATAATAACTATTAGATAAGTATTTATATTCTCACTTTACCAATGACAAAATGCTCATTCTATTTTGTCCTCAGATATGCTATGGCACACAATGTCACCCCCCTGCTTCTGGTGAGCATGAGTTTCTGACAGCTTGTTAAGCCATATTTGTCCAGAATGGCTTTTGGATTCAACCACCTGAGCCAGCAATGCAGTTATTTCTTACCATCCCATCAGCACTGGCTTCCTGTGGGACAGAAACTCAATACTTGTATATTGAATGAATTAAGAGATGATTATGTTTTCTTAATATTAAAAAGAAACCAAAAAATGATGTCCCTTTAAATTCTATTATTAAAACTAATGAAAGAAGCTGAGACATCTATGCCAGGTTAAAGTTTCCTTCAATTATTCAAATATAACCACCCCCCTGGTAGTAAAACCCTTTGCCATGGCTCTAATGGGCAAGAAATCCATGGTTTAATTTGCTTCATCTTCTACAGAAATCATCTTTTCCTAGGGACACTCCAAGATAGCTGGGCTTCTTTCAATGTAATTTTTCTTTTAAATGCAAGTACAAACAAACGTGCATTTCCAGAGTTCCTTTGAATACACTGATACCTCCTTTTAACATTTTCAGAGTAAATGAATTTTCACCAATAATGTAAAAAGATAAGGCCAAATAAATGGACCTCCTGGCAGGTGAGCTAAAGTAAACCTTGTGCTGTTTATTCATTTCTACCTTAGAAAACCAAATGTATAATATTTTCACATATGAACTCATTGATCACTTCTAAGGAATGAACAATATGCATGATGACCAAGCCAGCCACAAAATGTAGACATCCAGTTTTAAACAAATATACTGACCTTATAAATAGTATCTTAGGAAAGATACAGAATTGCTTTTTAGATACCTCTGGCAACAATCTACTGACATTCTAGCTCATTCCAGTGAAAAAAGATGGTACAGCAATAAGAAAACAACATCACTCATAAAGTTAAATAGTTCTGAACCTCACATTCCTACAATAATAATATTGGCCTTTTGCCTCTGTTATAGCAAATGTATTAAATATTCATGCTGATATTTATTTTTTAAATGTAAAACAGAATTAGGATAACAAATAAAGTCTACCATCTGGTGATAATATTGGTTATATATTATATATTTTTTTGTTTCAAGGGCTTTTACATGTTTGATTCAAGGTAGCTTACTGAATAATGCATGAACATCTTTAAAAATGCATTTCAGCAGTTGAGGTTATAGTTGGTTGTCAGGTTTTCATCTTGAACTAATAACATGGTGATTTTCTTTTTGTATAGAACAAAACTATGGAGAAGAGAGCTATTAGAAACCTAATCAGTGTTGAGTCGAAATATTTTTTTGATATAGATTCTCTATCAGTGAGTTCATTTTCTAGAAAGAAACCATAATAAAATTCTCTATAAATGTTAGTTTTTCTGAATATTTTTCTGAAGCATCTTCTTAGGAGAGTAATTTTTTGTGATTGAAAGTAACCTAAGAATAATCTAAAGATTCAAAAAATAGCGTATATTTACAGAACTAAAATAAGTAAATGATATAAAGCAGTGGAAGTCAACATAGCTATTTACTACTGTTCTGCCCTTTTGGAGGGATCATTTATGTCCCTGAAGTCTGCATAAACAAGTGGTACATGTATTTATTCTTTACTTTTAAGCTAAATGGATACTAAAGGTTTAGCTTCTTTATGTAGGGCTCTCTAAGTAGTAATTGTCCAGAATGTAGTCACATTCCGGGTTCTGATTCTTAGTTCTGAAGGTTCAGAAACTTGATTGTGTAAATCTACCTTGTGGTTTTTCATGTTTGGTGGCAAACCACCTTTAATTAAGCAAATCCATTGAAGATTGATTGATAATATAAAATCCCATTTATTAATTTTTGGTGAGAAACATAACCACAAATTAGGCTCAGGACTGGCTACATAATCAGCAGGACCCGGTGCAAAATGAAAATGCAGGTCCTTGTTCAAAATGATTAAGAATTTCAAGACAGCAAGAGCAGAGCATTAAGCCAAACACCAGGCCCTTCTACTGGGCTTTGTGTAATTGCATGGGTCACGTGCCCAGGAAGCTGGCCCTGATTAAACGCATATATCTGCCAAGGATTGCTTGTAAGTACAGAATTAGAGTAAAAGGACTTGGACATACACAGCATTCCTGAGGACGCTGGTTGAATTACACTTTCCAACATTAACAAAGAGTGTGGAAACCCATTAGCATTTCCCACTGTTGGCTCATCTATTTCTCTTCTTGCTCTTCTGTTGCAGCAAGGTGGGAGCTTTCTCCCTCATGTCACAATCCAGGTGGGATAATAACCAGTCTTTTGCAAAACACCCGGCCTTCTTAATTGGATTCAGTAGATACCTAGTTTCATAGCTACACGTTCAAAACATATCTTAGGGTGCACTGTATTTTATACTAATGGGCTGTTTTTCAGTAGCTTTCATTTCAGAGGATGGCCTTTCCAAGCCCTACTCCTGAACTCTGAAGAAACTCATTGACTAGGCTTTATTCATTCACATAACACATCATTATTGAGTATCCACTATGTATGTGTTAGGTGCTATCATATTAAACATTTTAGCACATATTTTTTGACATATGTTGAATTATATATATTCAACATATACCATTATATATATATAGTTCTGAATATCAACAAAACCTAAAATAAGTAAATGATATAAAGCAGTGGAAGTCAACATAGTTATTTGTCTGTTATGTTGGGCATATAGGTTAGTCAGGGCATGTTTGTTTGAATTAACAAAACCCAACTCAAACTACCTTAAATTAAATAGATAATAGATATATAGATGATAGATAGATAGATAGAAAGATAGAGGATTTATAGGTAGATGACAGATATATAAAGTGGTTTATAGAAAGATAGAGGATTGATAGGTAGATGACAGATATATAAAGTGGTTTAAAGTGACTGAATTCAGGAGTACAAAGCATGTTATTAGAATATCTGTTTCTCTCCTCCTCCCCTTCTTTCTTTCCACTCTCTTGCTTTCCATTATTTCATATCCTATGAGTTGGCTTTATTGTAAAGCAGGATCCTTCCATGTGGCTGTAAAAATAGACTCAAGTACTTCCAAGCTCATGTGTCAGGAGAGAACATCTCCCTTATCTGGGTAACAAAAATACTTACGTCAAATGACTCTGATGGGACTCACTGAGGAGGACCATCTACCCCAAACCAGTAACTGTGTCCTGGGGTCTGGAATAGTGATACTTGTTCTCCATGAAACCATGAGTGATATTCCCACTGGGAGGTGGAGGGGCAGTTAGCAAAAGCAAAAGGAGGGGTTTTGTTATGAAAAAAGGAAGAAGAGATTCTTTACAAGTAAAAACAGTAGATGTCTCCCCCAGCATGACACAGTAGGACCCTAGAGTTGACTCTAAGGAGAGCTTAAGTTGAACTCTGGAGAAAGTGCCAAAAACCTGTTCTCTGTAGAAATGTGGTCAAACTAATGAAGCCAGAGTAATAATCATTGTGATTCTCAAAGAAAAGCATGAAGCAGATGGCCCTACAAGTTTCACAGTTCTCAGAGGAAATGAAAAAGTTTGCAATTCAGAATAATCAAGTTATCTATTCTGTCCAGTTTTGTTGTGAATATAGAGAGGTCTATTGACGTTTCGAACTTGGTTAAAATGGTTAACCTTGAGGACCTGGAGTTTCCAGTCTGTAAAGTGGGATGAATACTGCTATTGTGCAGGCAGGCATTCATCACACAGGGACTGCTAGTGCTCAGGTTGTGATCTTTCTAAAAGCTGCATCAGCCGAAACCAGTTTGGCTCAGTGGATAGAGTGTCAGTCTGTGGACTGAAAGGTCCCAGGTTCGATTCCGGTCAAGGGCATGGGCCTGGGTTGCGGGCACATCCCTGGTGGGGGATGTGCAGGAGGCGGCTGATCGATGTTTCTCTCTCATCAATGTTTCTGACTATTTCTCTCCCTTCCTCTCTGTAAAAAATCAATAAAATATATTTTAAAAAAATAAATAAAAAATAAAAGCTGCATCAATCCTTGTATGCCTCTCTGATACTTTCTAAATTCCAATGGGACCAAGCTCTTCCCATTTCTCCTGTCCCATCCCTGTGAGGAAAGCCCAGAAGCATTTACATAGTTCCATACTCTTCGTATCTAACGTTTTTCAGAGTTTATATTTCAAAGTCCTTTTAACTTATTTTCTTAAGCTTAATCCTCACAATAAACTTTGAAGAAATGTAACAGTATCTATAATAATAAAAGTATAATATGCTAATTAGACCTGATGACCTTCTGGACGACCTTCCAGAAGAAGCCGCCCTGGCAGTGGGGGCCAAGCCTCTTGCACAAATTTCATGCATCGAGCCTCTAGTTATTATGTAATGCTATGGGCCCTGGCTGGAGATAAGCAGCTGAGCAGTTGATTTGTACACAGGTCTGATAATAATTAATCCTGTCATAAGTTCTGTTTCCACGTCCCTTCATGAGACACAAGGCAGAACAGCCACATACCAAGCTGCAGTGCTCCACGGAGGGAAGAGATGTGCTCCCTTCACTCTCAAGTACCACCCTGCACACACCCCCACACTCAAGGAGTCTGACAGCGCACTCTGACCCATACGACAACACATTGCAAAATGTTGCTCTTGTGTGTATTCTTTATCTGTGGGGTGATGAGATCCTCAAGGTTGTCTCCAAAGCTCCTCAATTGCATCAGGGGACACTTTTGGGAGCCCTGGTGACAGCTGATGCTTAACCCATGGACACAGGAAATGCGGGCCACTCTTCTGCAGCATTACAGGGATGCTGGGCTGGTTTAAGGGACAGCAGGCCCCACTGCGTATTTATAATTTTAAGCAGACATTACAGTCATAGAAACCCTGAGGTCAGCAAATGACTGAGAAATAGTAGTAAAAACAACAACACTAGCCCCAGAAAAGCCTGCCAATGCAGCATTTTGCCAATACTGCCATGGTCACATCAACACAGCCCAAACATTATTGTCTTAGAATGGACACGCAGCCAAGGAGGTTTGTAGGGATCTGGGCTTCTGAATCAAAGGGATGGTGCCGACAGCAGGCTGATGCTAAGGGGGGCTGCTTGAGAACCAGAAGAGATTCGTAGTGCCCAGGTAAAAGACAGAGAACGTGTATAAGAGTGTGCCTTTTTTCTTTTCTTTTCTTTTTTTTTTTTTTTTACTTCAGGTGGAGGGGCTGGGGAGGGGGGAAGTTTCAAAAAAAAAAAAAAAAGAAGATGTAGATTCAAGTTCCAGGAACCAACTAAGGAATTTTAAAAATAGCTAGCTCCCTAAATAGAGTGTAAGGCCTGTCTGCAGTGTGGGACCTTGGAGGTGTCACCTCTCAGGAAATGTACCAGTGCTCTCAGAAGTCTTTCATTCTCTCTCTTAATAGATCCTTCCAGCACTTTGATATCCTCAAATATCTCTAATGGCAGCAACGTCCCCAAAAGACCAGTTGGTAGGTTTCTGTTTTCAAAATCTAATGGTTCCTCCCATAGCTTGCTGCTCAGAGCCTCCTGAAAGCAACAGGGGTATCTTTCTGTTCTCCAAAGAAGAAACAACCGTGATTCTGATTCTAGGTCAGATTTTTTTCTTTTCTCTAAGTAGCTGTAACTTGGTCAAAGCAGTCAAAATTAAATTTATGAAACTTCATGAGCATAATCTTGTTTTCATTAAGTAATGGCGACAGAAATAGCTTATATATTATTGACTTCAGGTTTAATTTAATCTGTTTTTTAAAATCGTTCAATACTTCCTCATGCTCACCAACATACATTTTTTAATTGTATCTTATTTTTAACTTGTCAAATCTGAAAATGCTTTAGTCAAACCTTTCTACCCTGCAAGTTCAGACACTGGTCTCCATTAATACTTCTTTTATTTTTTATTCTTTTCTGCTTAACTGTTCATTCAAAGCTGCCCTAAGGCAAAAACGTAAAATCAATGGTATTTGCCTACAGTGACCCTTTATCCACCTTTCATCACGTTTCTACTACTCTTTTTAAGAGCCTTTGCATTTCCTTTTCTTAATCCAGTGTTCTTGAACTTCTGGCCTCTTCACTTGTAGAATACCTTCATTGGCCTACACGCTGGCCAGTTGCCCTAGAAGCCCTGGAAGCAGGGGCTGTCGGAGAAACCTACATGGGAAACCTCTTGCTAACACTCACAAGCTGTGAGACTCTGGACAACTCAGTCTCTCTGGGCCTCGCTTTTCCCATCTATAAAATGGAACAATACTTGCTCAAATATGCTCTCTCAAAGCCCTCCTCACACTCATTTCTTCTCAGCTCATCTTCATCTCTTCACCTCCAGCTCTGTTCCAGGCTAGCTTAACTTTCTTTTTTTTTAAATAAAATATATTTTTATTGATTTCAGAGAGGAAAGAAGAGGGAGAGATAGAAACATCAATGATGACAGACAATCATTGATCAGCTGCCTCCTGTATGTCTCCCCCCCCCCAACACCCCAATGGGAACCTAGCCCGTAACCCGGGCATGAGCCCTGACGGAATCAAACCGTGACCTGGTTCATAGTTCAATCCTCAACCACTGAGGTTGGGCTAGGCTAGCTCATCTTTCTGCTTCAACAAGTCTCAGCAGCCTACCTAAGAAGCCTCTCCCCTCTCACTCTAAGTACCCTTTTGTTTAACTGACCCCATTGGTGATTATCTTATGTCACTTTATCGCTTTATTTATCTGTTGAATATTACTTTTTCAGGGGGAGGTGGCAGTGTCTGCCTCTTTTATTAGATGGTAAGCTTCATCTGTGAGGACGGGGAACTCTTTCTAGCTCCTTTGTCATTGCTGTTTCAGACCCTAGTACAGAATGGAGTACTTGGCACCTGACCATCTCAATAAACATTTTGTTTACCTTCTGCTAGTATGTGTGGAAATAAACTGAGACCACCTAAAGTAGAACAAACAGAGGCTGTTTAGCCAAACTGTGCTACAGCTGGGGAGTCAGCCACCATGATTTGTGTTTGGCGGAGACTCAAAGGCTTTGGGGTAGGTGGAACATTTTATAGTGTACGAGTGTGCACCAATTGGTGGTTGTTGGCATAGAAAAGCTGGAGATGGGCCATCTAGAAGCAGGGAATTTTATAGGATTGGTTTGGGGAGCATATTTGGCTTTCTCTGGCTGGTCCTGAGTTAAAAGCAGGGGCAAAAATAAATAAATAAATAAATAAATAAATAAATAAATAAAGTAGCAATCACTGACCAAGTCCTAATGTTTGGGGCAGAGGTTGTAGGTCAGATTTTTATTGTCATAGGTGGTCTGGCCATTGTTCGTTTGTACATTCTATCTATCACATTTTCTTCCTGTACCCAGAGCAGAACCTGCATGGAGAGACTATATTACGGATAGAGTTTTAGGGATATCCATTTCTAAGAGAATTGGAATTTATTAGAGCTATTGAGGACTTAGATGAACGGGTAAGAAATAAAGACCATTGGGGAGGGGCTATGTTTGGAGGCAAAATATTGCATTGCTTATATTTAAATTATACTTCAGAAATAGCTCTGTTTACCTATTCTTTTTAAAATATACAAATAATTAAAGAGTTTAACTTTTCAAAGATATTAAGCTCATTTAAAAGACCAAACAAGAGACCCTGAAGTGATGCCCATGCAGTGATGCTTGTACATACCAAATACATTCACATGTCTGCAGTGCCTTTGCTTGGGATGCTCTGCCCTTCTCTGGTCCCTGACCTTCAAGATAAACTCCAAGAGTCATCCTCCTCCATGCAGTTATTGCCAGCACTAGGCTCACAGCTGTCCACTAAATTCCCAATTCTCTTACCTGTGTTACTCAACACTTAATGACATTTTACAGTGGAGTATTTCTTATGTGCATGTTCTTTATTGTCAATAAAACTGAAAGGTTCTGTGATTTTTTTGTATCCTCCACAGTAGCTATAACATATAAACACTCTATTCATTCAGCTGTATAAATGACAATAGAAATCAATAGATGTTAAAATTTAAAGGAGACAGATATGAGTATTTTACCCTGTGTATTTGAGAATAGAGCTACATAATATTTAATGACATTGGCTTGGGTAAGGCTGTGTGCTTCAGATGGAACCTGGTTGTATCACAAGCAAACATTCTTGGTGAGTTTTTAAACTCCCTAAACTTTGGCTCCCCCCTTCATAAAATTAGGATGATAATGTATACCCTTTACATAAAATATTGTATAAAAAGTACCAGGGAACCAGTAAGTGATCAATGAATGTAAGTTCTTATATTATTATTTTAAAATTAACTAAAATCATATGTTTAAATTTGTTAGGAAGGATATATTTATAAAATATATAGTTCTAAAAGTTGGTGTGTAATGAATGCATTTGGGTTCTTTTTGAAAGTGTTTTCATGGCCACAAAGATTAAATATATTAAATATATAGATAATACCTTAGCATATTATTATTTATTTTGGTTGGCCTCAAACCAGAAGAGTCATAGGAAGACTCATACATTTATTAAATATCTTGGCTCATTTGAAAAATAGAGATAATGACACTTATTTCAGTATTAATAAAACGTAAATGTGAAAGGACTCTGTTTCTGGCTATGATTAATAGGCTGATAGCAGACCAATATAGTACTAAGAAGAACTGAAAAAGTCAGATAAAATACATATAAGTAAATCTGGGCATTGAAAAATTGAAGGCTAAGATCCCAGGGGAAAAAAAAGTGACAATAGCTAAGACAAGATCAACTTCTACAGGATTCTTTTTCTTTCGGGCACTTGAGAATGTTTGGAATGAGTAAGAGATTGTGAAGTCAGGCAGAAGAATGCTGCCAAGAGGAGTGGGGCCAGCAGAGATTTTGTAAGTATCATAGGGCTGGACGACAAAAACAGGGGTTCAGGCCAATAGACATCAGGGGTTTGAGAAACCAAGATCATAGAAAATAAAGAGGCAGAGAAAAGCAAGCCTGAGGTTATCTGTACTCCCCATTAGGCATTTGCCAGTTCCTTATTGAGCAGCGTCAGAGGTTAAGAAGCTAAGTAAAAAGCAGCTGTCAAGAAGAGAGTTTTTGGCAATCTTACAACACTGGGTAAACAAAAATTAGAATTCAGGACTGCCAAGAAAAGGAGGTCCTAGTAAACACTGAGTCTTTCAGTTGGGACCCTTGGCAAGCTGCACTCCATATATCGGAGGTGAAAAGTATACCAAGACTTAAAGAGACTGCACATTAATGTTGGGTTATATCATTTTCTGATTGGATTGAGACAAATCCTCCTACTTAGCTGTAGGATATGGTGAGTCTTCACTGTAGCAAAAATATTGCTCAAAATCTGTCATACTTGTCACTGACAATGCCTGGAATGCAAATAAAATTCCTATGCATAAAATAAATATCACCCCCAAGTCAAAAGACAATAATGTAAGAAGTAAAATGTATATTAGAGTTTTCAGACATAGACCTCTAATTGATTTAAATTACCAACGTAAAAAACAAAAGAAAAAAAAAGATGACAAAATGCACATTTCAACAGGTCAGAGATCTGTTTAATATTCAACTGAAAATGTACAGGCCTACAAAAAGACTAGTTGATGGGACTGAAACCAAGGGAAAAAGTGTCAAAAGAGGCATGGATGGTACAGATCTGGAGTATGTGGACAAGGACCTTAAGTAGCTATTAATATTTCCAAGGAAATTGAGAAAAAGATGGACAAAATAAATGAAATAGGAATTTCAATTGAACAGCGTCATATAAGAATTTGATATTTAATATAAGATTATCTATGTTAGAATGGGTTCATACTTCTATTAGTCAGAAAAAGTGGGGCTTATCACTTTTCTCTAATCCACAACAAAGTTGAAACCATTATTGCAAAGTTGAGTCTCAGTCATCTCTGGTTCTCTTTTATTCTTGGGATGTAACCTCCAGATCATTTGATGGAGACCCTGGGTGTTCACAAAGGTGCAGTGCCTGGTGGCTCTGCAGTTTAATCTTAGTCTGCTCAACAGTATTGGACTGAGGAACATTCTGCTTTATCTTCAGGTGTTTGCAACTTAGCTTTTTATTCTCTCATTTAAACACAGCTTCATAATTCAACAAACGTGCTGACGGGAAAACTGGCTGTATGCTGGAGGCCCTTATAGTCCCCATTTTTGTCTCTCCAGCTTTATAGAACTGCGCAAATGCTCACAAAGAACTGCCATGTCTCAGCCCCCTTCCCAGGAAAGATTCTGGATTCTCAGCCTGTTTTCCACACCAAGAACCTGCAGATCCCCTTAGCAACCAAAGCAGCGACACATGATATACTCACATCTCTCCCCTCTCTGGAAGCTTAGCCTTTCTTTGTCCTGTTGTTTCAGCATCTCTCTGATGCCTTTAAATAAGTCATTTTTATTTCATGTAGGTTTTGAGCTGATCTGAACACAAGCATTTGTCTTCCTTAAGTTAGTGCTTCCTGCTTAATATGACTAACAGTGCCAGGGGTTGGCAAATGTCAAGCAACTGTGACTTGTACATACCGCAACTGGGTGTAAATTGGTACAACACTTTTGGAAAATTGGCGTTAATATGTATGTCCAATGACATAGCAATTCTCTTCCAAGAACTATTCTAACATAAGAAATGCATCCATATGTTCACCAACGGACATACTCAAGAGGCTCAAAGTGGAAACTTCCCAAATATATCCATTGCAGAATGGATATATAAGTTGCATTACATTTATTCAAAGTGAGAATAAAACCACAACCACATACAATATAATAAACCTTATAATATTTGGCAAAAAATCTAGACACAAAGAACACCTGCATTTTTGAAGAAATAAAAAGCATTGCAAACAGCAAAGCATCACACATATAAAGAATTATCATTGCTAAAATTATAATAAAAACATAGAATATTGCTATGCTCTGGGAATTTTATTCCACATAAATTTAAGTTATAATATGCCATGTAATTTCAGTGAAAACCCATACACTAAGATAAAAAAAATAAAACATGAGAAGAAAAACAGAGCAAAAATTGCATATCAGTCTTGAGATAAACTTAATGTGAGTCTGAAGACACTGCTAACAGCACCACAAGTTGCTTTTTATTCCTCTAAACTATGAAAAGCAGCCAAAGTGTTCAACATCCCAGGTTTTTATCTTCTTCTTTTTTTAAATCCTCACCGGAGGTGTATGTTTGATTGATTTTAGAGAGAGAAAGGGAGGGAGGGATAGGAAAAGAGAGAGAGAAGGGAAACATAGATTGGTTGCCTCCCAATATGTGGCCTGTCATAGGATTGAACCCACAACCAACTGAGCTCCCAGACAGGGTAACATCCCAGTTTTGATCTGCAGGGCTCAAATGCATGGCTGTACATTTTTGTCTTGCTTTGGCTTCATATATGCCTCCCATTTTTGTCACTTATGTTTGAAAGTGTCAGATTCTAATTTGAGCTGCTATATCTTAAATCCGATATTAGCAGAGTTTAAGGAATATAGTGGGTGCATCCCATGGCTTGCCTCAATCTTTTCACAATGACAGGAACCTTTTGCAATGATCAACTGCTCCTGATCTCACCCTGTGGTTAGGCATCAGAGTACTGCAGTTCTACCCTGCACAGTATTGCTTTTCCAAAGGGAATGTTTTGAGAAATACCTAAGACAGAAGGACCTTCATTAAAGTTAAACAATGCCTGTGTTAACTAGTAGAATAAGCTTACTATCAAGGACAAGCTAGATATTATACTTGAATAAGTCTCATAAATATTATATATGAGGTTGGTTTGTCTCAAAAATACACATTTTTGATTGTAGAAATGTCAACATGCTTGGTAAATGTAACTTGTCTGAACCCCAGGTGGGGGACTATTGCACACAAGAAGTTAAATATTTTTGCAGCCAGACATTGCACTTACTGCTTAACACATCTGGAATATTACTTTTTAGTACAACCAGGCTGCTGATTTTTTTTTTAAGAAAAAGAATATCTTTATGTTGGGTGATTTTTTTTTAAATCTAGAACTTTTCAAAATATCTCTTTATTTTGATATAATTTCAAACCAAAAAAAAATTCAAGAATAGTGCAAGGAATTTTTATATATCCATATACCCATATTCAACAATTATTTACAATAAAGATACCCTCTTGTTTTCCATGTTCTCTCTCTCTCTCTCTCTCTCTCTCTCTCTCTCTCTCTCTCTCTCTATCTCTATCTCTCTCCTCCCTCTCTCTTTCCTTAAACCACTTGAGAATAAGTTGAAGATATCATGCCCATATCCTTCATTCCTAAGTACTTCAGTGGTTATTCCCTAAGAACAAGAAGTTCATTA
This sequence comes from Myotis daubentonii, assembly GCF_963259705.1. Taxonomy (NCBI): domain Eukaryota; kingdom Metazoa; phylum Chordata; class Mammalia; order Chiroptera; family Vespertilionidae; genus Myotis; species Myotis daubentonii. The sequence continues at coordinate 24,136,468 of NC_081846.1, forward strand.
GCCCTTCTTTGCCCTTCTTGACTTTGATGTTTTTTTAACTAGTAAAGTCAATTAGTTTGCAAAATATCTCTCAATTTTGATTTGTCTGTTGGCATTCTGCTGTAAGAAAGGGCTTTCACTTCTTTTCCATCAACTTACTCATTTATTAACTTATTGAATTACCTTATTATGGACTAATAGATTTATATTTTAATCAATAGGTTGTAATCCACCTTGTGTCATTAGTTATTCTTACACTCAAAATGTTCCGGATTGGCTGTGACTTCAGCTGGCTCCTGTGTGTCTGAGTATATGGGTGTAAGTGAGAGTGCGCTTGTGTTTACATACCCTTATCATCTTTGAGAACTTTCTTACTCCGGGATCAAAAATCAGTTCTTGACTCATTTTCCCCAGGTCTTACGTAAGCTGTTTTATTTGTTTGTGTGTTTGTTCGTTTTCTCAAAGGAGCCCTGTTTCGTTTGTTTGTTTGTTTGTTTGTTTTTTAATGGAGTGTGGTATTTCCCAGTATGTCACTTCTTCTAGTAGACAGAGATGGAAAAACTTCTATGCATGCCTCTATATTTTATGTATAGCTACATTTATATCTATAGCTATAAAAAGCTAGAGTTTATATTAGCCCCTTCAATTTCAAACTACTATTGCAGGGCATATTCTAGTCTTCTATCTTCCCATCTGGAACTATTTCTACTCTATCAGAAGTGAATTTGCTTTTTCTCTTTCTTGCTTCTCTCTCACTTTATCCTCATTTTCTCTTTTATTTCTATGTATTTTTTTCTTTTAAAATTTACTAGTTATAATATTTCAAAAGTTTTAAAATATTATGTCAGTGTTAAAGAAGACCAAAACATTTGATGCATTACACACAATTCCATAAAATTAGTGACTCCAGTTTTGAACAATGCATTTTACCTATGCATATGTCTGCTCTACCAAATGTATGTTTTAAATATTTCTATTCATAGGGAATTATTTTTTCTTAATTATGGTTATGTAGAGGTAAAAAGAAGATAATTTATTGGGAAAATTTATCCACTAAGTGGTAGGTGTCAAATTAGATAATTCTCTGATTTTGTAAAAGTTTGGCAGAGAAGGAGCTTCTTTCATTGACATTGTCAGCCAGTATTTATTGAGCGCCCATGGAATGTAAGCCCCACCATTATAGTCTTCATCTCCATCTAACCTGGCAAGAATGCCCAACACTCTTTTTAAAAATGATAACTTTCTAGGAAAATTGACAATATTATGCCCCAATGTCTACTCCTAACCCCCTTTTTGAAAGTGTAATCCACAAATAATGGATTATGGAGACATGAAAATATTTGAAAATGACAATATAAAACTTCTGCTTACAGGTGAATGTGAGCTGCATTGCTCTACAGTTGGGAGAAGAAGAATGTGTCTGATAGGAGATGAGACAGAAAATAACACAATAACTACCTAAGTAAATAAATAAAATTAGAGGGGATAACACTGTTTTTGTGAGGGTCTGTCTTTCAAATAACACTTGACTTAGAAGTAATATTTCTTACTCATAAACCAGGTGTAAGGACAACTGTTCTTCTGAGAATCTAAAAGATAACATTGGGGCTGATGAAAGAAAAGTAACAGAGTTACTTCTGGACCTATGCTTCAGAACAGACCAGGGAAATGTCATGATGAATATTGAATATGAGGCCAAAATGTTATTGCAGCCTTTAGTCAACAGATCTAAAATGAGCATATAACCACCCAACTCACAAAGGTGCTTAGAAGTCTAGAAAGCCTCATCCATGTATAGTTTCATCAGAGAGAACCATGGCCTCAAGAGGGAGATGAAAATATGATGCATGAGTTACTGTAGTAACAGAAATCAGAGTCCCTAGGAGCTTAACACAGTCCACTGCACACAAAGAAACACACGTTAAAACAAGGGCCCTGTCTTTTGTTGTCATGGCTGGGATTTACTTGATTGGGGTATTGTCTTTTACCCTTAATTAGATGGAGAACATTGCTACATATTCTGTATACTGCCGCGTAGGAATGTGCAAATACCAACAGGTGAGTGGGAGAAAAACTGGGAGAGTAACAATAGTAATACAACTGCAGGAAAGGTGGGCAGCCTCAGGTGTCAGTATCCATGAAAGCCACACCTGACAACCCTATGGATTGGGACACCTGGCTTCTGACAGGATGCCACCCACTCAGATAGATCATGAGGGTGATGGAAAAGGTCATTAGGGCCAGTGACCTAACCTCAATCCTATAACAGAAATCCTGTCACTGGTCATCTGCTAGGTGCCAGACTCTTAATTTACCTTTGTAATGAGAACATGAATTAAGATAAGTTTATTTCCATTATACAAAGGGGGGAATTAAAGGTATCCTAGCCATGACTTGCCAATCACAGATCTGATGGGCTTTCCACTGAACTGTGTTGCCTTGCTTGGGGCTGAATGTTATTAATTCAAATGAATTTAAAATGCAGACTTGCCATTGCCAATGGTCAGAAGTCAATTTGGTTAATGGTGACTCACTAGCCAAACCTACAAATACTCTCCTTATTCTCTCTAGTGAAACTATCTCTAGATAAATTTAAATAGCTTTTTCTTTTCAGAAATGCATGCAATACAAAAATAATTTGAGTTAAAATAACCCGTGGAAATGCCTGTCTTTATAAACTGCATCTCAAAGAATGGTAGTATAATGCTTGCCTTCAAAATGTATAAATTCTGTGGCAAATTAAGTATTCTGTTGTAGACTTATGGATACACACTTAATACAGTTTATAGAAATGAAGGCAATGAATAACTGATTTGAAGCTAAATTAAAATGCTACAGAAGTCATGCTTTTCAATAAATCTTACTGAAACTGAGATGCCCTTCTTTCTACTTTTAATCTCCCTCTAGCCTTTTACAATGTCCTAAAGACAACTTCATAAAACATAGAGCTGACTTAGTCACTCACCAACTTCAAAAGGATGGCAACCATGGCCAATAGAATAAATCTCGGACAAAATTTTTTCAACTTATCTTTATATGCTTTATCTGATTCAGCTCCAAAGCTTGATATTCCCATCCCACTATTCTTGTAGGCTGATATAAGCCTTCCCTGCACCCATCTGATCTGAGCCTCTTTGTGCCCTGGGTCACTGAAATAAATAAGTGTCATCCACTCTCCAGCCCATCCTGTTAATCCTCTTAAAGCTTATTTGAAACATTGCTTTCTCTATGAAGCCCTCTTTGACCTTCATCTCCTATTAAAAGGAGAAATAATCACTCTTTCATTCATATTCCTCTAGAACAGTGGTTCTCAACCTTCCTAATGCCGTGACCCTTTAATACTGTTCCTCATGTTGTAGTGACCCCCAATTTCATTGTTACAAATTAAACATAGTTAAAGCATAATAATTAATCACAAAAACAATATGTAATTATATATGTGTTTTCCGATGGTCTTAGGTGACCCCTGTGAAAGGGTCATTTGACCCCCAAAGGGTCTCGATCCACAGGTTGAGAACCGCTGCTTTAGAACATTCTTCTTCTATATGTCTATTCCACTATTTCTCCACTACAGCATAAACACCTTAGGAACAGGTGCTATTTTCAACTTCCCATGTTGGCAAATATACACCCACACAGTAAGTGCTCAGTAAACATAGGTTGAAAGGCAGGAGGAAGGAAAAAAAGAAGATCAAGAAGGAACATAGGAAGAATGGGATAACTTAATATAGTTTAAAAACAATAACACAATCACTAAACCCAACACAACTATCTATGGGATGGAGAAGAGAGAAGAGAATAATTTGCTTATTTGTTCATAGATATAGAGGGAAACTAAAATATGAGCAAACTTGAGTTTGATTGCTTATGAAAGAATACCTACCTAACTAGAAGTAACAGATAAAACAAGTTTAAAAATAAGGAAATGGATTTAATGAGACCTGAAAACTGTGCCAGCTTTATAATCCACTTAGGTTAAACATACAAGTAGAAAATAACAATTGGTTCCTTCATTAAACATGTCCCAATATCCAGATGTTTGTCATAGTGATAGACAAAACATCTAGATGATGGATTGAATTTTATTGGCCACTTATGTGTTTTGATACAACTGGTGATGTTATGAGTCTGGAGTTGTACATAAAAGCACCTGCATTTATTTATCTTATAGTTTATATAGTAAGCCATTTTCCAGGAAGGAGAGAATGCCAACATAGTTCAACAAAATAAATATAAACATGATTTCCTTTGAGTACAGAATACTTGATATCAGTTCTGATTGCTAGTATGAGAGTTTGTTAAGTTTCCTGGACAGGTTTCACAACAAAAGAAGAATTTTTTAGTCCAAAGGCATACCTAGTTTTCCAATATGCTGGCTCAAGGGTAGGCCAATCTCTTCAAATTGTTTGTGGTTGTGTCTTTTTCAGGGTTGGGTAAATTACTTTAAAAAAATAGTTTGAATTACAATTCATAGTAAATTTTATTTTCCAGAGATGGCTGTACACTGTCCCTGTCTCACAGGTTTTTCTCACATTGTGATTTCCACATTCCTCTCACAGAAATATGAGGGTCATGTTCCCTTCTCTTGCATAAGGGTGACCATGTAATTGGGGGAGAAGTGGAGTTTTGTGACTCCTGAGTCTGGAGCATGAGAGTCTGGCAGTGGCGGGTGGGGGTAGGGACAAAGACCTTGCACGAATTTCATGCATTAGGCCTCTAGTTTGACATAAAAGGCTAAGAGAAATAAATTGACTTCCATAAGGTGATACAGCTATTTAGGGACAAAAGGAAGTTAGAATCCAATTTTCTTGACTTCCATTTTTAGAACCTTTTCACTATACTAGGCTTCCTTCATTCTTTGACCTACTGTCTGGATCTTAATTCTTTCTTACTTGACTTCTATTAGACAGCATTCCTTTGTGAAAGTCACTGCCCAATATATTAAGACAGAGCCTTCTGTTCTGACAGCTACTGGGACTGCCTCAGGATAGGTTTATTAGCTTTGAGAAATACACCAAAGATATTTCAATCTTCTCTCCTATAAATAATTTCTCATTGCATTTCACTTTTTTGTCATAAAATAACTCAAACTTTATATAAACCTGAAGTTTTCAAACCTGCCAGTCTTATAGCAAAACATTGTTTTTCAACAAGGAACGCATTAAGAAATAGAACACGACAGTGAATTTTTATGCAATTGAAATCATTACTTCATAAATTGTCTTAATGTTGGGTTCCTCCAGAAGTAGATTCTGAATCAAATATTTGAATACAAACATTTATTATGGAGGTGATTCCAAGAGGTGCTGGGGAAATATTGGTATCTGAATCAGGGAAAGGGCACAAGACAATAAGCTCATATTATCAACCAGTTTATCACTTTGGGCAACTGAGGTTCTGACTTGTTCGGGAACTCTAAAAGACTGCAGATTACACCTCAGAGATGGTTCAGCAGAAGGGTGAGGAAACTGGACTATCCTCCCATCCCATCAGTCATCAGTTGAATCCTTCTCCAAGGAGCATAAAGACTCTGGAATTCCCCACCTGCCCTGCACACATGTGAAAACAGTAAGAAAGCCCCTAGATGATGAATCATAGGTATGTGCATTAGGACACTTTTGCTATGAGCTAGACAGTTATATGACAAGGATATATGTGCAGGGCACTGACGGTGTCCACTAAGTGGGCTGCATAATAGTTAATTTTGAAAGAGAATCTCTACTTAGAGAATCATGGGATTTTTATTTCTCTTTGTAATTTCACTAATAAAGATGTAAGCAAGTTATTATGGTAACCTTTAAGCCTCTTGAGAACAAGATTCATATGTTGTTTATTATTGTACCTTCAAAACCCTTGACTATAACAAGTGACCAGTAAATATTTAATGGTGTGTTTGTTATCAGTGGACTCAAATACTTTGCTGTAAACTACATTACAAATAACTATGCCATGGCAAAGAGCACATACGTTGGAATCAGAGTGTTTAGAGTATAGCCTGCCTCCATCCCTGAACTTTTTGACTTTGGATAAGTTTCTTAATCTCTGATATTTGTCTCATCTGTTGCATGGATATGATTATAATTCTGATATGATGTGTCGTCATAAGGATTAAATCAGATAACCCATGGCAAACAATTATCACAATACCTAACACTTGTTAAATACCTATTAGCTAATAATATCACTGATTATTTGAGAAATGAACATTAAGACTGACCAACATCCAAAGTGACCGTATTAGAGTTGGTGAAATCAAACTTCATATATATGTATGGTTATTATAAAATGTTTGGAATCTTGTTTGAGGCAGAATTGTCAAAATTGATCAGTTTCCAATAAGAGGTAGACATAACTTTACCCTGATCTTTTCACTTTTTAACATTGTATTTTCAAATGTTTAACTTATTTGAGGAAGTAGCCCTATGTTTGGGGTTAGGTAGACATGTCAACACAAACCATTTGAGAAAGACAGCTTAAGGTAGGATTTCAAATATTATTTTTCAATTGTACAGATAACAGATTTTAACATACTTGAATACCAATTGTTCTAGCTCTTGGTTTTTTATTTTTGTAGTTTCAATTTCTGTTAGTGGCTCATTTATCCTAGAATTCAAGGTTAGATTTACCTTTTTGCTTTCAATTGTTTGTTAAAGTCCTACTAGGTCAGATGCATCATACAAGATTCTTGAGGTCACTAGGCCATTTTCTGCCTTTATGTGCAATACTGACTATAAACTAGAAAGGAATTTTCATAACATTCTCAAGAATGCACTGTCATAATAAATAATATTCAGTATGCAGCATATAATTTAAGTACATTTCCTCCTCTTTCATCCCCAATGGAAATGAAAAAGCAGTAAGCTTTGTGAATATAGTTGAAAATTACCATTTATTATCTTTATTTGGTCTGGGTGAGATGGTCTGTGGTCTTATCTTTTGAGGGAAGCAGTAAAAGACTGTAGAAAGTTTAGTTAATAAGGGATAAGGAAATCTGGAATATGGTTTTAGCTTTGCTTTCTAAGCCTTTGATTCACTGATATCACAGACACAGCTGATATATTCAAGCCGATAATATTTTCATTCAGTGATATAAGACTATAGATCAGTTCAGGAGTTTAGATGCACCTGAAAAAAAAATCTAAGTAAAGTCTATGGAGATAGGTTTAGAAATATAGCCACCAATTGTAGGCATGGATCTGAAATTATCAAGTAATCTAAGGTGGGCAGCATTAATCCAAGTAGCATTATTCTATATTGAGTCCAAGATGTGAGGTTTCTATTTAAGCAAAGTTTAACATATATTCCAGCAAATGAACATAGCAAGTAGTCAGTGAAGATCCCACCTATTTAAAGGTGGTCCAGTAAAAAGAGAAAGAAGTCTAGGACTCCAGCTTAGTGCCTGGGTTCCAGGGAGAAGACAGAGCCATGAGAATAAGAAACATGGGCTGTGAAATACAAGAAATGTGACATGCAAAGACAGGATGATGGCAATGGGGAGGGGGAGACTTGGTGAGAAGGGACTGAGGAAACTTCTTCATAGGATTCCAGAAGCAAAATTGGTCTCATAAATTGATGAGAGATAAGGAAAAAGGAAATGCTTGTATTATATTGCTAGGTAACAAATCACCACAAAACTTATCAACTTAAAACAATACCTGTTTATTGTTTCACCGTTTCAGTGAACCAAGAATATAGGCAAAGGTGTCCTTTGGCTTAGAGTGTCTCTCAAGATTGTGCTCAGTGTGTTTTCAGAGTGGTGATCACATCTGAATGCTCACATGATAAGGACCTGCTACCAAACTCTACGTTATTGACAGGTTTCAGTACCTAGAAGGCTGTTGGATTGAGAGCTTCATTTCTTTGCTGGCTGGTGACTGGGGGCCACCCTGTTTCACTTGATGTGTGCTTCTCCATAAATCAGTTTAGAACATGGTGTCTTACTTCCTCAAAACCAGCAAGGATGAGTGCCTGCTTACAGGATGCAAGTCAAGATCTTACACAATCTATTAATGAAAGTGAATCTCAACACTTTTACTGAATTCTGTTTGTTAGAAACAATCACAGGTCCAGCCCATGCTGAAGGAGGGAGGGGGTTACACAGGTCATGAACAACTAGCAAAGGAGAAAATTGGGGATCATTGTAGGGGCTGTCCACCACAAGGATTTAGCATTTTATTGAGTATTTACTATGTCAAGATATAACACTAGGCACTGTTGTATATAATATTTATTTACCTAGAGGTTCAGCTTTTAAGTTGTATGACCTTTAGACCATGGAATTAGGAAGGATAGTACAGGAAATGAAGTAAAAATTGTTTCCTTTCTTCACCTCAGTTTCCTCATTTATAAGAAGACAGAGTCTGGATCAATGTCTAATCCATTTCTTTTATTTCATCCCTTCAGGGTTTACATAAGCCTGTTGTTGAAACCTTTCCCAGATCTCTAGATTCCTTTTTAGTTCTGGAATCTGACCTTGTACTCACTTTTCTATAAAGGGTCATAAATGGTCACAATAGTCTACAAACTGCATGTCATCACATACAGCCACGATGTTTCTGAAAAACCAAGTACAGTCCACACTTTTGTGTACCAAATAATTTCCCATTAATTATGAAAATTTGTCAAAATTAAGCCTATCCAAAAAATTGGAATAAAAAGGAAAGCAAAGATACAAGCAAGAAGGAAAGGGTGAAGGAGAAGGAAGAAGTGGGGAGGTGGAAGCAAATGATATTATTGAACACTGTTTTGTGCCAGACAGAATGCTAAGAGCTATTTGACCCTTTAAATTTATTTTGAAATTCAAGCAACTACTTTTTCAAAGACTCACTCATATGTTTTATATGCACTTCTTGTCTTTTAAAAATTCCGGCTCTGTGTGTTTCTTTCATTTTCTCCAATATTCAGTTACCATCCCATATCATCCAACTCCCCTCCTCATTTCCTTCTTGAAACTAATTTTGTAGAAAACATATCACATATGCCTTTAATAGTTTATATTTGAGTGCCCAAAAAGTAGGAGGAAATATCCCCTCTCAAAATTTCCATGATGACTAGGATTCAAATGTAATCATGAAAACCAGCAAGGAATTTACGGGTTGCTGTCTGCATGATAACGCTGGTTGGAACTAAAACTGAAACTCAGGTGATTGTGGTTTCTTGCCTTTTATGAACCAATGAATGTTCCAATTTGTGTTGGAGCAGCCCATCTCTACTGGGTCAGCAGCTTGACTGGATTTCATCATAGTTTCTAACCTAGGCTTGATTCAGTAGCTTAGTATATAGACACAGCTTTAGTCTATGGTCTTTTAAGGCTCTGATACCAGTTTTCAAATAAATAACTAGCTAAATGGTTTCCAGATGCTAAAATAAAAACTATACATATGCAAATATATTGCATTAATTTCAAGGCTGTTTAAAGTTTTTACTGTGCCTAGGGAAGACAGCTATAAAAATGTACATCACTTTAATAGAGCATACTTCATCAATTACTTCATTAACAGTAACAATGTGGGAAATAAAGGGTGAAATTGAGTACAATAAAGCCATAAAAATGAACATAAACAAGAAATGGAAATCACCAAGAAATGAATTAATATTGAACCATAGCTTCCCAGAGTATTATTTAGGTCTTTTGTGAAAATAAAATGGTCCTGACCATTGAACAATAGGGTCTAGGATTTTGAATTGATTTTCTCATAATAATGAGGTTTGGAGACTTTCATGAGCATGTTTTTTTTGCCATGTCCTCCTTATGATTCACAGTAAACATGTCCAATGTGGCTCTATGGGAGGTAGTAGCCATGAAATAAGAAACCCTCGGTCAATCAGTCCTAAAATATTGGGGTAATTAGCACCACTCAGGCTGTATATCAGCACAACATATAATAAAAGGTGAAAATAGATTATTCATCCCCCAAGGTCACGTGGCTGGAGATACCAGTAGACACACTGAAGGGAAGAAGTTAAAGCACAGAACTATCCAAATTATAGCTGGAAATTGTCATTCAATCAAAAATTGCCCATACACTGCATTAAAAATAAGCAAAGCAAAGCAACATCATATTAGGTGGCAATGGAGAAAAGCCTCCAGATACATCTCAGGGAAGAAATTAAAGGATGAAGTTTATAAAAATTAGATTGCTATTTGTTTATGAAAATGATCTTAAGATGACATAATCTTAATTATATGATGTGTGATTTTAAGCTATTAATCCATGATGTTTATTGAGAAGGTACAGAGGAGAACTATGTCATTGAATAAAGCTATAAACTATTTGTATGTTGTTGTTTTTTTAAGGACATTTAAAAATACTTCAGCCCTAGCCAGTTTGGCTCAGTGAATGGAGCATTGGCCTGCAAACTGAAGGGCCCCGGGTTCAATTCTGGTCAAGGGCACATACTTTGGTTGCAGGCTCTTCCCTGGCCCTGGGTCCTGGTCAGGGCGTGTGCAGGAGGCAACCAATTGATGTGTTTCTCTCACATCGATATTTCTCTGTCATTCCCTCTCTCTTCCACTCTCTCTAAAAATCAGTGGATAGTATCCTCAGGTGAAGATTATAAAAAATAAATAAAACTACTTCAATTTACTTATATAGGGTAAAAACATTATAAAAAAAGAAAAATAATGTGGTTTCACGTGAACTCATTTGATAAATTCAAGATGCTCAGTCAACTGTCCTTTTACAATAATCTTGTAAAGTCATGAATGATAATAGAAATCTGTTGGTTCCTACCATGCAATTTGGTGAATGGGCTAAAACAATCATAAAGAGAGAAACCCACAAGATTTGATGTGGGATGTCAGAGAGAATGGGAATTTGAGTTCCTCTGAACTGAAGCAGAAAGAATCTCTGAACGGTGCTGTTGATGTGATAGTGTGGGGATGGTACCTTTCCGGACATACCTATGGCTGGGGGAGCTAGGTAAAAGGGTGATGTGGTTGTCTTTTCATCCCTGGAGGTTTTAAGTTCCATAGACAATTAACACTTGAACTTTCTCATTGGATTTCCATTTCATTGCTTCTGTATCTGAAGGATTCCACTCAGCCTAGCTTTAGATTGACAATTTATGGTATGACTTTTTAAATACAGTAACTTCCATTTAGCCTCCAGATATACCCACCTTCTCAACACTTTTCATTAAAGTCCAGTAAACAGTGAACCCCGTCCCAGTCCCTAATACAGGATCCTAAAGCTCCTGCTCCTGACTTTAACACCCCAGTCCTCAATTTGTCTAAATGGAGAGATTGTACTAGTATATATTCCTACAGAACTACTTTGTGAAACCAAATCAAGTTCTCCTGGATACAGTATGATCCTTGAGGATTCATTGGTACAGGTCTCTGTGTGTTGTGCATGCCTATTTTCCAGCCAGCACTTTCTCTCCAACGTTGCACTCTAGGAAAAAAATTCAGCTGAGGAGGTTAATAAGAATCCCAGAAGCATGGGGTAAAAATATCTGGGCAAAGAGTTAGCAGACCTGGATTCCACACTCACAAACACAACTAATTAGCTATGCGACCTTGAGAAAGCCACTTATCTGGGTCAGATGACTCACCTACAAAATCAGCAAGTGAAACTTAATTATCAAGGTCTATTACAATTCTAACATCCAATGATTTTTAGCAGAGAAGACAGCATTTTGCAATGTTACAAATCTGTTTACCAGCTTCTAATGAAATGGATTAAAAGTGACAAGAAGTTAGCCAAAATTCTAGTGAAATAATCATTGCATCTTTGTCTGTAGTTGTCTCTTCCTAACTTTACTCTCACCAAAACACACACACCTATATATACACACTAGAGGCCCAGTGCACAAAAATTTGTGTACTTGGGGGGGAGGGGAAGTCCCTCAGCCCGGCCTGTGCCCTCTCACAGTCTGGGACCCCTCAGGAGATGACCACCTGCTGGCTTAGGCCTGCTCCCCAGGGGATTGGGCTTAAGATGGCAATCAGACATCCCTCTGGCAGCCCGGAAGTCCTCGGGGGATGTCCACTTGCCAGCGGGGAGCAGGCCTAAACTGCAGTCGGACATCCTTAGTGCTGATGAGGAGGCAGGAGAGGCTCTCACCAACACTGCTGTACTGGCAGCCATCAGCCTGGCTTGAGGCTGAGCAGAGGTCCTCCCATGTGAGAGCCCGCTGACCACCAGAGGGCAGCTCCTGCATTGAGCGTCTGCCCCCTGGTGGTCAGTGTGTGTCATAGTGACCAGTCATTCCCAGTCCTTCTGCTGTTAGGGTCAGTTTGCATATTACCCTTTTACTATATAGCATAGAGGCCTGGTGCACAGATGGGGGCCAGCTGGTTTGCCCTGAAGGGTATCCCGGATCAGGGTGGGGGTCCTGCTTGGGTGCCTGGCCTGCCTGGATGAGGGGGTGATGGCTGTTTGTAGCCAGTCACACCCCCTTCAGAGTGGGGGTCCCCACTGGGGTGCCTGGCCAGTCTGGGTGAGGGGCTGAGGGCCATTTTCAGGCTGGTGGGTGACTGAAGCTCCCAACCTCTCCTTTTTTTCTTTTTCTCTTTTTATTCTGGGATTTATTTACCTTATATGGCTGTCACTGGAGCTGAGAGCTGGCTTTAGCTCTGAGGCTTGGCTCCAGCTCTGAGACCTCGGCTGCTGAAAACAGATATATGGACTTTGTTTAGCTTCTATAATTGAAACACTGTTGCAACTCTAGTTCTGAGGCCCAGCTGGCTGAAAGCAGGTTTCTGGGGATTGTTTAGCTTCTATAATTGCAACATAGTTGCTTAGAGTGCAGCTCAGAGCTGGGTGGCGGCAGGCAGGGAACCTTGGCTTCCTCCATCACTGGAGCAAGCAAGCCTCCTGTTTGCTTCAGCTGCCTGGCTGCCGGCCACCCTCTTGGTTGGCAGTTAATTTGCATATCGCCCTGATTAGCCAATGGGAAGCGTGTAGGAGGTATGGTTAATTACCATGTTTGTCTATTATTAGATAGGATAGATAGATATAGATATAGATATAGATATAGATATAGATATATTGATATAGATATATATAGATATAGATATATCAACGGCATTTTTTACAACCATGAAAGTAAAAAGAACTCTCCAAGCGACTTCCATTCATGCGTTGAGATTTAGTATGCTGCAAACCAGTGGAATCCAACTGCATTTATATAAACTTCTGTCCCCATCATTGTGAATATAGCCAGAGGTCTCCTATAAGTTACTAGATGAAATGCTGAATGGTAACAAAAGCAAACAAAGCAGCATCTTACTTTCTAGTCTTCTGGCTGCACCATTGGTGCTTAATGTCATAAAAAAATACTTGGAAGCTACAGTTAAGCATGAGCATAAATAAAGTTACAATTCAGTGAGGTAGAATGCTCATATCCTAAATTCCAAAATCAGATTATTTTCTCTCCAGACACCCTTCAAGCTGAAGTTATGTTTCTTCTGCCCTTAGAAAATTTACCACACCAGAGGGTTTTTCTAAAATTGAAACTAGCTCAGCAAATAGAGTGGACATTGGGTGAAGTTCATCTCAGGCCCACTCCTGCTGCTTCTTCTGTGATCTTTGGTTCTGAAATGGCTCTTCCATCATTGTCCTCAGGAACAGAGCATCTTTATGGTCTCCCTTGTCCCCAGATATGAGAAGCAACTAAAAAATACCAAGTCCTTGCCCTAGCTGGTTTGGCTCAATGGATAGAGCATCAGCCTGTGGACTGAAAGGTCTTGGGTTCAATTCCAGTCAAGGTCACATGCCCTAGTTGCAGGCTGAATCCCCAGTAGGGAGGCGTGCAGGAGGCAGCCGATCAATGATGCTTTCTCATCATTGATGTTTCTATCTCTCTCTCCATCTCCCTTCCTCTCTGAAACAAATAAGAAATATATTTAAAAAAATACCAAGTCCTAAATTGCACATATTTTTCATGACAAGTCATTTTGGGGTGTATGTTGCTTATCAATATAATGGTCAGAATATTGTCCAGTTTTGACCATCAATTTGTCACTGCGAGAACCTGGGCTTTTCAATATTTGGGCAGGGTGATAAGAACTGTAGTGAATAGACATTTCTAAGTTGCAATAGCAGCACAGACAGTATGAGTCAGGTGAGAGACATGATTTGGGCAGGTCACCTTAGGTCTAGGGAAACAATTGTTATAAAGAATCCTATCAGACTGGTGTTAATGAGAGTTCGAATGAGGATGCCACTGACATATGAAGAAGGGAATTGGGATCAGGAGCATGGCTTCTAACCACATCTCTAGCACTGAGTAAATCCATCTTTCTGAATCTGTTTCCTCATCTGAGAATTCATTCATTCAGTTATTTATTCAAAGGGAAAGTTCCATTAAATTTTTGCTTTAAGAAATGTGTAGTGGTAATGCCCAGGTAAAAAGATAAATGAGAGTAAAGAAATGTGGAAATCTGAAAACACTCAGCAACTTCAATAGTACTAAATTATATGAGCTTAAGAAGGAAGCAGATGAAGCTGAGACTATTTTTTTTTTACTGGTTGTGAATAACTTCCCATCATATTGGGGCATCAGAACAATGTAGAGCAGCAGCAGAGACACAGTGATCATTTTTTAAGCAGGAAAATGGAATAATCAGGACCATTCCTTGCTTTATTGCTTGGAGCATGAATAATGCTATACCTCTTTTTAGTGTTGACATTAATTACTTAAGCTTCCACTGTGCAGAATAGCAGGAATTCCAGCCCCTTTCTCGAGATCTTCACTTGTGTCCTGCAAAAGCCTAAGAACTGTGGCATGTAATGCAGTCCAAAGAGCATAAAGAAATCTTCTGAGTACAAATGGACCAGTAGAACACCAGAGGTGGGAGAACAATTTAGAAGAGGTTATTGTAAGCATAGAAACAAGCAATGATGAGGATTGTATGATAGTGATTGTGGTAAAGGGGGAGAGGAGGCATGCTTGAGAATAATTTCAGAGACAGATTTTAGATATATATTCTACCCACTGGGAGTGTTCAGATTGTAAACAAGTTGAGCTGGCTTATGAGTGTGTATAGAATCACCACTATTATAAATGGTTCTCCCTGCAAATTCCTTCAGCTCCTTGGCTTGCTGACTGGGCACACTGAACCTGCACCCAACTGACTCAGCATTTCTACAGAACTGGTTGTTGGAAGCAGTTATCATCACACTTTTGGTCATGCTCCAGCTACTCTTGTATGTACCAAAGAAATAGGTTGTACCAAGTCAAGGTGGGTGGATGCTGGATAGGCCCTGCATTGGGATCACCAACAGAAGCAAACAGGCTAAGTACCCTAGAGCTGAGAAAGCTTTGTGAAATTCATTATTACCACATGACCCTGCCACCTCCTCACTGCCAAAAACTCAGAAACCCTAACTGTATTGCCAGAAGTCTTCTTATGTTTTTTCAACCTTCAGTATAAAGCCACCTGAAAATATACAAGGGATCACCAAGAATGAGGATATGAAGGAACAGAGAACAAAGTGCTGTGCACTGAGGCAATAGTCCCCAAACTCTGTTTTTAAGACCACTACCCTTTAGGGGTTCAGTAGTTTATCTCAACAGCAAACACAATAAAATAAATTGGTCAAATATGTTTAGGCTGTACAAGCTTGAACAATGTTAGCCAAGTTTATTTACTGCACAGCTCCCTAGAAACTGTCATAGTATAATGTGCATGAAAGCTGCAGTGTAATGCTTAAGAACACAGATCATAGAGCTAGAAGGCTAAGGCTCAGATTCGAGTTTGTCCTCTTACAAGGGTATCAATATTCTTTTAGCTTCTGTTGCCTTGTGGGTTAAAGCAGCTAATAATCATATCAACCTAATGGAGTTGCCAGGTTAATCAAATGAGATAATGAGTTCAAGGATTTACAGCAATGTTGGCACCTGTTATGTATTCAATTAAATAAGCTTAAAATATAAACATACAAGAAGGCAGGTGGCCTTTTGTGAACTGACTTTACCTAGGGTGGTTTGGGAAGAGGATTAGTGGACAAATATTCATGGAAAACTATTCTTTAGGACAAAATTTAGGAAATTGTTCACTAGGAAATATTAGTATTTAGGGAGTAGGTGGAGGGGGAAAACCTCAATAATAGACTGAGAAGTGACTTGGGAAATGGAAGGAGAGTTAGAGTTTGAATGGTGAGTCATTGTTGCCCCTTTGGTTCTATTTCTAAGCTTAGTGACCTCAGACACTCAAGGTTCAAGTCCCAAGAAGAAAATAGGGTTTGGGTTAAAAAATCAACAGTGTTGTAGTCAATACAATCCCTAGTTCACTTTACCCTGTTGAAGTGATTTCATAGTGGAACTCATTGTGAAGACATCACATCAGGCTTACTGATAATAACAGAGCAGGTCATGTTTTCCCCATCTGAAAGGTTTGGAATCTGTATTAGAATCTGTGTCTCCCCAGATTTTTTTGGTTTCATCCTGATCGCTCAGCTGTTTGATGAAGGCTAGGCCTGCCCACCACCACTAACACTCTATCTCTCAATACCGCTGTTTATCTCAACCTCCTCAGTTATGGGGTGCAGGCATTGGCATGACCCCCATCACACCTGATGAGGCAAAAGGCTCAGCAGCTCCAAGGTCTATTTTGACCTTTGAAGGCTCTGGATCTTTCTACTATTTCTAAACCTAGAGGAAATACCACAGAGCAGGATGTGGTATCTTGTTTACCTAGGGACTATCAGGAGGTCCTAAGAAATAAACTGGACATTTAGGGGATTAAAGACAGGGAGGTGAATACTGACCAGTGATAGATAGGAAATGAAAAGGAGATGGCCAAATTCCTCTGTCTACATTCCACCATGAAGAACTGTTCCAAGGGACAGAGATTCAATATGGCCTGTCTAGAAACTTGAAGTTATAACTATCTCACTAAAACTCTACCTTATATCTGCTTTCCATTTTTCCTTGCCTCCTTCACCATTTTCATTCACTGCTTCTGCCTTACAATTGCATGGAAGTTTTGCCCCAGTTTCTGTATTTAGGGAACCCAGGCTAAGTTTGATTCCATATCAAGAAAGACAACTATATTGTCTGCTATTATTTGAACTCTATAGAAATGGCCATAAGAAGTCTATAGAAATTGCTGGGGTTGGGACTTAATAGATCTCATAGTAAACTGGGTTTTGAGATAATGCTGCCTATAGGAACTTGATGTAAAAATGTGTGATGCCTGTTAAATATCAGCCTTCTCTCCTTATTGGCAGCCTATTGCAAAAGAAATATACTGTGACAGAACCATGTCTTAATGAGTGTGTGGATCCTCAGTTACTGTGATTCTGAATGTCTGTAATGTAGGTAGAGGAGGCATGTTGCTTTATGTGAAGCAGTGATTTTTACCCTTGTCTATATTTTATAGTCACAGGGATGGGGGAATGGTAAAAGGCTTTAAAAAGCCATCTCAAGGTCCCAACCTCAGAGATTCTAATTTTATTCGTTTAATTAGAATGTGAGATTTATATTTGTTCCTGGTGTATATGTGTTTGTTTGTTTGTTTTTGTTTTTTGTTTTTTTTTCTATTCCTCAAAGTGTTTTAATGTGTAGCAAGATTTGTCATCCCTAGCAACAGCTATAAACTATATTATAAATATATCAAATGGCTTGTTTATGTCATATTTCACAGAATAGTTGAAGGCAAGTAACCATTTTCTCTAAAGAAAAGATTAACACGCGAGTTAGAAACTATCTGGGGAAATTTCAATAGAAAAGCTGGTTAAAAGGACATAAGAATACTTATGAATGCCAGTGGTAGGGTAGACATCACACTTCTAGAAGTGGAATAAAAAATAAAAAATAAAAAGGGAGGTACAGGCATGGGTAACATACTCTGTTCATGATAATGATTTCTGATAAAAGAGAATTGATGTCAATGATGACGATGAAGGATATAACGAGGAAAGTTAACAATTATCAAGATTCCTCTTTATAATAGAAACAATTTTTTTCTCATTTAATCTTCACCAAAGAGTTCTAGGAAATATATACCAAATGAGAATTCCCAGTCCAGATCACTATGATCATTATAATTCTTCTCTTCTTCCTTCTATAAAAGTTTTGGGATGCTTTGATCTTTAATAACTTTTGAGATCAAGTCATCAAAATGAAAAATTAATGGACTTTCTTGTGGAATTAAAATCTGCTCTAATTATAAAATTATCTTCAAAACTACAATTCTTTGATGTCCCAGAAGACATGACTGAAAGACACACACACACACACACACACACACAGTATTCTCTTGTAAACTATTGACATAGTTATTTATGAAAGTCCTCAGGAAAAAGTCAAGAGCACCTTTCAGAAGTGAAAGAATTATTTTCTAGTTGCCTGGAATCCAGGTGTTCTCAAAATAAGAAGGATGTTCAGCTACACCAAGCATGCAAGGCATTGACCTGATACCATGTGGAACCTGGTGGTCAACCAGAACACTTAAAATGAGGTTTGAATCCAGATGTCAAGGACTATGGGCAAAATGATTTAGTCCTGATACTCTTCATTCCTGAGACAACAATAACAGGCAACTACTGCCTTTAAGTTCTGTAGCCCTATCCTTATAATAGTTGAGTTTAGAAATAGTCATTTCAACCTATGTCTAATTGATAATCATATATATATATATATATATATATATATATATATATATATATATATATATATATATATTTCAGAGAGGAAGAGAGAGGGAGAGAAAGATAGAAACATCAATGATTAGAGATGCTCGTTGATTGGCCACTTTCTGCATGACCCCCACTTGGCATTGAGCCCACAACCTGGCATGTGCCCCCACCAGGAATTGAATTATGACCTCCTGGTTCATAGGTCAAAGCTCAACCACTGAGCCACACTGGCCGAGCCATTAATCTCTTTATATAGTTGTCATAGTAGTTAAAAGTCTCAATTATTTTCTGACTCATTTGCTTATGTAGAGGGAACAATGCCTAAAAGTTCCTCCGATGGTCTTTGAATGGTACAGACCTTCCAGACAGCCCATTAAGAAGCCTTACTTCATTTTCTCACTTACTCCTTTTGAATAATATAAAATGAACCTGTGCTCAGCTTCTGCCAAGACAATGCATAGAGGACTTCCAGTGTTCCCTGGGAATCATTACTTTGTTTTGGTTTGCTTGGGTTCAGACCCCTTGAGATGGCCCTTCAGGTTCATTTAAACTGTTGAGATGGGCCTGTTTCCCATCTGCAACCATAAAATTGCTTTGAATTTCTCCAAACTCAGCCCAGGTTTGCTGAAAATTCATCTAAGAGTTGGCTAGGGTTCACCGAGAGGTTTACAGATCTGTTTGATTATTTAGCTGTTCAGAAACCCAATGTCCAAGATGCCAGGTGAGAATTTCACCTGGTTGGAAATTCTCTCCTCTGGAGGCACTTCCTTGCTACTCAAGTCCAAACTTAATGGTTACCTTTTTATTTTTTCCTTTAAAGAGTTAAGGTCTCTGAAAGGAGAATACATGTCTTCAAATCTCAACATGCCTCTTAAATTTTCCCCCTAATAAATAGGAAAAACATTCCCTTATCAAAACCTTCTTGTATAGAACATGTGTCTGTATTTCTTGTTAGGGTCTCCTTTTTCATTGAGAATTACTTAGATGTAGTTTCTACTTGACCCTGATGTCAGTTAAAATTTAGCAAATGAGAGTGAAATTGAAAATATTTTTATTTCAAAATCAGAGACTAAACAGTGGGGGGGGGGGGGAGTGGTACATGTGTGTGGGCATGAGTGCATGTGTGCAGTGGCATGATTAAAGGTGAAATAATGAAAAACAATACATTTTTGTGTTATAGAGGGGCATGAGACAGTTTCTGTTGAAGTGGTTGGTCATAGATGTAATAACTGCGGTTCCAAAATTTGAGAAGATGTAGTATAATTTAAAAATTTGTCTTTTTAAATACATTTTAGAGACAGTGACCAGATTCATTTTTCCTCCTCCTTCATTCTTCAACAAGCCTTTCTAAATTTAGTTTAAACTCAGATACTTTAGAAGGATTTATATCTGATTTGGAAACATTGTTATCATTATTTTAAAACATATTCTTAACTTTTAATAATTTTTGAATTGCTACTGATCAGCTGTTGCCTATCCATACCCAGAGCTATGCAATAGATAAAATGAAAACCATACTTAGGATTTAAAATTCATTTGAAATGATGATGGCTAACATTTTTAAAGATCATTTTGAAGGAACGCTAATAAAATTCAACTCTAATGGTACTAAAATCTATTTTTACACTTCCACCAAAAACTCTAATGCAGGTGACATTGCTGTATTTTTTTCACTGCCCAATAATATCTCAATGGATAACATGAGGAAATAGGACAAAACAAACAACAAGAAAAAATATAGAAGGCAAGGTAATAAACTAGATGGATAAGAAATTATCTTATTTATTTTTCCTGGCACATAAAAACCACTTGGGTCATGATAAATGTGTTTATAACATCCTATCTAATAAAAGAGAAACATGGTAATTAGCGTATGACCGCTACCCTTCCCATTGGCTAATCAGGGCGATATGCAAATTAACTGTCAGCCAAGATGGTGGCTGGCAGCCAGGCAGCTTGAAACTAACATGAGGCTTGCTTGCTTCAGTGACGGAGGAAACCAACATTCCCCGCCTGCCTTGCAGGCCTCTGAGCCTGCAGTTTGAAACATTTTAACAAATATAGAAGCTAAAAAAAACTCAGAAACCAGCTTTCAGCGAGCTGGGATCTCAGAGCTGGAGTCAGAGCTGGAGTTATACATTGTTTCGAACCGAAACAAACCAGATACCTACTTTCATCAGCGGAGGCCTAAGAGCTGGAGCCTCAGAGCTAAAGCTGGCCCAGAATTAAAAAAAAAAAAAAAAGAAAAAAGGAGCGGTTGGGAGCTTCCGTCACCCGCGAGCCTGAAAACAGCCTTCAGCCCCTCACCCAGGCTGGCCAAGCACCCCAGTGGGGAACCCCACCCTGAATGGTGTGTGACCAGCTGCAAACAGCCATCATCCCCTCACCCAGGCTGGCTAGGCACCCCAGTGGGGACCCCCACCCTGATCCAGGACACCCTTCAGGGCAAACCAGCCAGCCCCACCCATGCACCAGGCTTCTACCCTATATAGTAAAAGGGCAATATGCCTCCCAGCACCGGGATCAGCGGAGCCCAGAGGCCTCCCGGCACCGGGATCAGCGTGACAGGGGTCAGCATCCAAACTCCCTGATTGCCCTGCAGCTCTATGTGTGACAGGGGGCGGGGCCACAACCTCCCTATCCCCTGCTCTGTTTGTGACAGGGGAAGGCTCCCCAACCTCCTGATCAGCCCTGCTCTATGCCTGATATGGGGGAGCTCCCCAACCTCTGATCGCCCTGCGGCTCTGTGTGTGACAGGGTGCGGCGCCCCAACCCCCTGATCGGCCCTGCTCTGTGTGTGACAGGGTGCGGCGCCCCAACACGCCCCCCCCCCACTGGCCCTGCTCTGTGTGTGACGGGGTAGAGCCATAACCTCCCCATTGGCCCTGCCCTGAGTGTGAGAGTGGCGGCATCCCAACCCCCTGATCTGCCCTGCTCTGTGTGTGACAGGGGGCGGCGCCCCAACCCCCTGATCGGCCCTGCTCTGTGGGTGATAGAGGGTGACACCACAACCCCCCCCCCCCCCACGGGCCCTGCTCTGTGTGTGATGGGGTAGAGCCATAACCTCCCCATCAGCCCTGCCCTGAGTGTGACAGTGGCGGCATCCCAACCCCCTGATCTGCCCTGCTCTGTGTGTGACAGGGGGCGGCGCCCCAACCCCCGGATTGGCCCTGCTCTGTTCATGACAGGGGGCGGCGCCCCAACACCCCAATCGGCCCTGCTCTGAGCCCAACCAGGGGCTGCACCTAGGGATTGGGCCTGCCCTCTGCCCCCCCCGGGAGCAGGCCTAAGCCAGCAGGGCGTTATCTCTGGAGGGGTCCCAGACTCCGAGAGGGCACAGGCCAGGCTGAGGGACCCCCCCTTCCCCCCGAGTGCACAAATTTTTGTGCACCAGGCCTCTAGTAAGACTATAATACACACACACATTGGTAAAATGTTACAGCTTGTCCTGGTGAATACTCCAACTATACCTGGAGACACCTTTTAGAAGTTTCATAAGTTTGGTAATTTTTATCTTCTCCATGAAACTTAGAAGTGTTTCCTACTTACAATCTGCATATTAGTTACAATGATTCGATTTTATATTTAACTACCAAACCAGGGCACACACTATGAAGCCATAGTCTTCAATTGTAGTTCTGATTTTGGAGGAAAAGTATTTTTTGTGGTATGATGATTTTCATGTTTTGGCCTCACCATAAGCAGCCAGTAGAAGCATCAATGACTAGATTCCATGTCTTTGTCAAACCTCAGTGAATTGTTCTCAGGCATTTTGTAAGTTAATAGGAGTGATCTAGGATTTTCATTCTTGATCTGGATAGTAATCAGTGCTCTTTTGGCTTACACGATGCTCCCCAAATTAATGTAGCCTCATTTAACCTGTTTCCAATTGAACCACTTTGGGGTACATGTTACCCAGAGGAAGACAACCCACAATATTTGGTTAGTCCTTTATTTTTATTTTAACTACTCCAGGAAAAAATTAATAAGATTCATACCTCAAAAATATATGTGTAAAATTTTATGTTTCTGAATAAGCTTGTTTCATGGCAATACTTCCAGAAATTCTAAGAAGAAAAATAAACAAGTTTCCTAGAAAACAAAGGTTTAACTTAAAGGTGGTTTTATAGTTTAGGAAATTTTGTTTGCATATAAAAACTCAAAGTGCCTCTAGTTTTGCAGACCTTTTAATAGCTTTATACATTCATTTACTTATTATTTCTCTATTCATACAGCTTTATTATTTACCCATAAACTAGTCAAAATTATGGGCTGAATTGTACTCTCCTCTCAAAATGCTTATGTTGAAGTCCTAATCCCCATTCCTTCAGAATGACTGTATTTGGAGACAGGCTCCTTAGAGAGGTAATTAGATTAAAATGAGGTTATGAGTGTGGACCCTATTCCAATATAACTGGTGCTCTCATAATAGGAAGAGGGAATTCAGACACAGACACATATACAGGAAAGATAATGTGAGGAGACACAGAGAGTAGTTGGCCACTCATAAGCCATCAGGAGAGGCTTGGAAAGATCTGTCCCCCAGAAGTAGCCAATGATGATACCTGAGCTAAGACTTCTAGCCTCCAGAATTGTACAAAAATAAAATTATATTATTTAAATCATTCAGTCTGTGATACTTTGTATGACAGCCCTAGCTAACAAATACAATCAATGAAAATTCATTGAACAATCAACTACACAGAAGGTTAACTATTCTAAATTATATATAGAATGCAAAGAAGACTTAAAGAGACAAGGATATCAAACATAAGTCTATAAAAATGAGATAATGGAGGGGAAAATCAATTGGTGGGGAGTGGAAGGAAAGCAATGTTTGCAGAATATGTATAGATAGCAGCTCTCTGAAAGTTGTTTTATGTGAGTCATCAGATGTAGATAGAACACAGCAGCTGGAAAGTTCATAGGGTCCCAATAATACCTGTCAATGCAGAATATCTCTTAGCTGGCACCTCAGAGAAGTACAGAAATGCTCGCTGAATGTCTCTTCTGTTTCCTTAAAGGTGAAAGAAAATTTAGGGTGAGAAGGGAGGTGCTTGCGAGTATTCGTCCCCTCAGGCCCTGTGACTTCTGCTTGGAGGCATCTTCCAAGTGGCTGTAAGATGTAGGTGACCTTGAAGACCCTAGCTGAAGAGTTTCTACTGACTTAATAGAAATAGACAAGGAACAAAGGATAGAATTAAGCACAAAATTGGCCCGTTTTTCTCAGACTTTTCAATTTATAAACATTACTAATTCTCAGCTATTTTAAAAAAATTATTTATATACCAATTTCTGGAAAACTGAAGGAAAATACGTAGAATATCAAAGCCCAGATATATGTATTCCATGAACAGCCAACATGTATGACCTTGTTCATATAAAATTTACTTCTTTAGAAATCATTGAAAGTCTCTTGCTGAGACTTCTTTACGGCCTATTGTAAGACCCTTCATCAAGCTGCACTCCATCCTGCTGCCCAGCTCTTCCTCACTGTCCCTATTCCTGGCTATTAATATAATGCTTCACTGAAAACTAAATGTTTTCTTTTTACCTTCAGCTTAAAAATTGAGGTCATGGTTTCATTATTTGAAAGATCCCAAATTCAAGCTGAAACTGGATTTCAGTTACACTCCCATGTTTAAACATTTTTTTTTTTTTACAGAAAATGCTTTATTGCCACTGATTCAAAGCCACAAACATGCTTTGAATCCAACTCAATATATTTCTTATTTGTTTCTGATTTTCTTTTTTTTCCTTTTAATTATTATTAGAAGGTATAAATTTCCAGGAAAGGTTGGCCCTGACAAGGCTCCATTATTTGCACATGACAAGGTTTATCAAAAACAGTTGGATTTTTCTAAGAAGCCTTTTATGTTTCCTCCATAAAATATAAATAAATGAAAAGGATTAGACTGAGGAAACGGAGTATAATTCATCACCAATGTGGAACATAGTCAACCGGTTGCAGATGGATAAACTGAAGAACTTGTGATACTGCTCCAGGCCAGAAAGCCCCCTTGCCTGTGCCAATCAGATGTCTTTAACTTTAGAAAGAAACAGGGTCTGTTTTGTGGTTTGTGATGTCATCATAATTTATTAGCCTCCTTTTGTTTTTTAGTGGTTAGTATATACGTCTAAAACTGCTTTTGACTCTTGAAAATCTATCATATTTTAACATTGACTTGAAACTATAGTAAAAGCTCCTCTCTTCTCTCTCTCTCTCTCTCTCTCTCTCTCTCTCTCTCTCTCTCTCCCCCCCCCTCCTCTCCTCTCCTCTCCTCTCCTCTCCTCTCCTTCCCATCCCCCAAAACAGAAAAATAAAACATTACAAAAACATACAAATCATCAAGCACTACAAGGCAAGTGGCTCTTAGCTGGATAAAACACCATGTTTAACAAATTTTACGTTTCAAAATCAATAATTGCTAACGTAAGAAAAACACTCACTTTTATGTGTATAAATGCAATTTATTTTTACCCAAACAAAATCAAATATTTTAGCTTGTTTAGCTTAAAACATAATAAGATCACTTTGGCTTATATAACTGTCTTTAATTCCGTCTCCACTGCTCACCATGCAGCCTCATTCTTAGTGAAATAGAAATTCATGGCACAATTTTCCCCTAAAATCTGTCTGAACTTTCAGAAATAAGAGACTTTTCAAGTCCCATATTCTTTCCCTGAACTTCCATTTCTATCTAATAATAATAGAGTGCTTTATAACATATAAATCACATTTTCTGTTTAAAAATGACCTTCTCCATGACCTTTTTGTCTCTGCCTGTCAGCACATATTCTTCTAGTAATAATAAGCTCTAGCCAGGAACAAGTACTCAAAATTAGACTGATTCCAGGAACTGCCCTTATGAAGAATGGAATATAGCTCATTTTGAAGTTAAATAACTTAATTTTCCCCAAAAGCAGACGTAAACTTGTGGTGTCATTTTAAAAAGAGAAAAGTTTACTGATAGTTTGGAAAAGGAGAGAAAAATAAGCCAATATGTTTGCATTTTCAGAAAGCCCTATGAAAATGATCATCCAAGTATACTTTTATCATTTTCTGTTAAAACTGAACTGGGACTTCATTATTTTCTTTTAATTCCAGCGCAGTTCTTAGAAGCCGCAGGAAATTAGAACTTTTGTCTGCTATCTTTTTAAACTGGAATTTTTTTGATCCCAGAATTCTTTAAATTTAAAATACTTTACTATAATAATTCACTTTAACAGGACACTTTTTATAGTGAACTGGCACTTTTTCCTGTGTATTAACACTCAATTACAAAGCTTTAGTGCAAACACCACAGGCACACAATTTTATAATTTTAATATTTTTCCAATAAAATAACCTGCTTAATGGCTGTCACAACTATATATATATTTATATGAAAAAAAGATAAAACTGAGCTCTTAGAAGTTAGCCCAAAATATTTGAAACTTTCTAATAATAAATGGAGAGCCATTTTCTTCCCTTTCAAGGAAATTATTTCATTTCCAACAACTGGTTTAAATTTTATATAAATTTTGTTTCAGAGTAAATCATAATAAAGAAGCAGCTTTCTTCTATTAGGTCAATTTACATTTCAACCTATTCTACATTCAAGGTTGTCTTGTAACTGTGAGCTAATTGCTTCTACCTAAATACACAGTTTGAGAGTCATGGGAGATCCAGAGTGCAGTGTCCCAGTATATAAATGACTTCCCTGCTGCTGGAAGTGTTTTGGATACTCCTATCAAAAAGAAGTGGAGGAGACCTAGAAGCATGGAACAGACTATCCCATCTCAGAGAGAAGGTGGGGAAGGGTGGGTAGGTGGGAAGAGATCAACCAAAGAACTTGTATGCATATATGCATAACCCATGGACACAGACAATAGGGTTGTGAAGGCCTGGGACAGGGTTGTGGGAAATTATTTTAGAAAAAGAAGTGGAGCCCTAGCATGTTTGGCTCAGTGGATAGAGTGTCAGCCTGTGGTCTGAAGGGTCCCAGATTTGATTCTGGTCAAGGGAACATGTCCCGGTTGGAAGCTCAATTCCCAGTAGGGAGCATGCAGGAGGCAGCCAATCAATGGTTCTCTCTCATTTTTGATGTTTCTATCTCTCTCTCTCTCCCACTTCCTTCCTCTTTGAAATCAATAAAAATTTGTTTAAAAAAGGGAAATGAAAGAGGAACAGTGGCTGCCTACAAGATCACAGAATCATAAAGTGTCAGCCCCAGCACAAATCTTAGAGATCATCCACATCAGCATCACCCAGCATGTTCCCAAGAATATAGATAGATCTACCACAATAAGGAGGAATGTGAGTCAAGGATCTGGAGAGATCTATCATGCTGTGTCTCCTCATGGATTATCACATTCCACACTAACACATAATGGACACTGAGATGTTTCAAAGGAAAGCAGCCCATCTATTTACCTGTGTTGAAGCCAATGTTTTCCCATTTAATTGTACATGAAAAGCTTTGGGAATCCTCCCATCTTTTTCTTATATTAACAATTAATTTGCTAGGAGCAGTATTCTGTGGGACACTAGTTTAAAATGCATCATTTTGATAATAATAAAACAAAGCTCAGAGAAATCAAATATTAGTTCCAAGATCTCATACAGAGCAACTCTAGAACCCCATTCCCTAATTTTCACATGCACTTGCTGGACACCTTAAAAAGAAAAGACTAATTAACACAAGTGAATTCATTGCATGTGGCTTGCCTATATCCTTGTTTTGACTGTTAGAGATTTCCCCATGGCAAGCATTTTATCTTGGTACCCATGGGCTATAGGCCATATGAATGATCACGGAATTGTGAAAACCTCAGCCTTTTGATACATTCCATCCAGTCACACACAAAGACACATGGCTATACTCACCGGTAAGATGAGTGCAATAGAAGATAAAAGACCCAAAGTCATATGCTTAGACCCTGCCTTTAATAAATATTATCCTAACATCTGGTTCATTGGCTGAGATCTGCTGGGTATTTTCAAGTGGAACTGGCATCTCATTTTCTTTCTCTGGTGGTTATGACATTTTGGGAAGCACAGACTGTGGGTAAGGTTCTTTCTTCTTCTCTTACATCTGTGTATAACTTTGACTTCTCTCAGAT
Source organism: Myotis daubentonii (assembly GCF_963259705.1). Classification (NCBI taxonomy): domain Eukaryota; kingdom Metazoa; phylum Chordata; class Mammalia; order Chiroptera; family Vespertilionidae; genus Myotis; species Myotis daubentonii. The sequence goes on from NC_081846.1 coordinate 24,164,142, forward strand.
AATAGTGAGTGAGCTCACAAGTTAACCCCATTGCTCAAAGTGTAGAGTATAGAGATCTGGAGATACTAACTACTCTGGCATGGGATTTGCTGTGAGATGAAGTTCAAAGGGAACCACTGATGGATTAGAAGAACCCTTAATGGTGAACAGAGAGAAGCTGCCAACAATTTTGGGGCCATGATACTCACCACTGTCCTGGTTGTCCCTATCAGCAACTTTCATCTGAGTCCTTTGAATGTCCACAAGGGGCCAGGAGGGAGATACCCAAGATCTATAGAATCCTTAGGGTTGAGTTTAAAAGGAGGATGAATTGGCAGGTGGCAGTTGAGTTACAGAGCTGTACTCTCTTGTTTGTGTCAGCAGCAAGCTATTCTTCTTTGTCTCAGAGACAAACTGCAGGCCCCAGGCCTATTAAAAACTGTGACGGCAGAACCATAAAGAACTCTGTGGAGGAAAGAGGCGTGGGGCTTCTTTTCCTTATGGAAGTGATTGTTGATCAAATCACCAGGGTTGAACACCAAGGAAAAACAACACAGAAAACTTCTATGGATCCTCAATCATCTGTGGTACTGTTTCCCTTCAACACCAGCTCTAAATTTCTGCAGGATGTGGTCTTTTCTTTATTATTTTTCCTTTTAAGTCAAAACTCCAGTGTGTGCTCCTCAATGTATAATTTGCATATTAACCACCTGGGGCTCTTGTTGAAGAGCAGGTTCTAATAATTCAGGGGGCCTAGGCTGAGGCCTGATATCTGCATTTCTAAAGCTCCCGGGTGGTGCTGATGCTACTGGTGAGCCACCACATTTGGAACATCAAGGCTCCAACATATTATAATCATGGCTGAGTTGCTACCATTGTTAGGGTTACACATTTGTAACACAACTATTGAGCTGCAGATTGAATTCTCAAATAGTTGTTTTGAGTTAGTATTAAAAGTAGGGGAGGTCACTCTTCTATAGCAGGAAGAATCTTATAGGGATGATTGAATGAAAGGAGAACATTTCAGTTCAATCACTTCCCTTCATTTATCATCCTAACTTATGAGCTAGCTCCTAAATAGTTCCACTAAAAATGAATGATAAAAAGAACACCATCACAGGCAGGTTTTAAGTGCCACTTGCCTGAACTTTTGCTCTCCTCTGAAAACTAATACAGATATTATACCCCAAGGGCACCTCAGAGCTCTATTTTTTTGTCAGCTTCACCTTTGCCAGACAGGGCCAAATATCAGAAGGGAAATTAGGTCAACATTCCAATGAGTTTTGTACATTTTTGAAATTTGATCCATTTTGATTCACTTTAGGCAATATAAAGGTTAAGCTCTGCATTTGCAAAGTACAGTTCAATCATGATTACTTTTCCTCTCTGGTCATCCTATAGATTTATTCCAAGAGGCTCACTCAATCTCTTTATTTTGAACAATTAAGCAAAGTTTTCAGAAACCAAACAGTGCATGTGGCTGATTAAGTCATTGAATTAGCCTGATTTTTTTTTTTAATTTTGTAACAAAGAATAGAAACAGTGATGGAAAGTCTCAGAACTTCTAAGAATCAGTGATAAATATGGCCTTAATATTTGCCAAGAAATAGCCTAAGACTCAAGGCCGTCTTCTTGTGTGCCAATGCCAACCTAATGAGCCAAATCTGAAATAACTTTCAAGATCTGCTCTCATAAAGTCTCTGATTATCTTAGGTGGAATCAATTTTTCCTCCCCACTCTTATAGCAGTTTAAAGTGAGGTTGTTGTGTACATTTCTGCCTCTTTTTCTAGATTGTAAGCTGCTCGGGAAATGCATCCTCTTCATCCAGGAATCTTTTAGAGAACCTAGCCAAAAACTTACACAAAGAAAGGACCTCAGTATGGTGATCAGAAGAGGAAAAGGGTGTAGAGGAAGTTAGAAGAGGGTATAGGAGGCATAAATGGTGTTGGAAGCAGACAACTTGGAGTGGTGAACACAATACAATATGCAAATGATGTATCATAGAATTGTACACCTGAAACCTATGTAATTTTATTAACCAATGTCACCCCAATAAATTCAATAAAAATAAAAAAGAATGGGTCTTAAAAATGTTTATTGAATTCAAGCTTACTCCCAAAGCTATTTTAAACATAATATTTCTGATTTGGTATAGAGAGAAATGGCTTTGAGTTTAACAAAATATAAAATAAGATAAATCTAAAATAATATTCTTTACATAAAATTCTATTGTTTTCTATTTAGAAAAGATCTTAGGGAGTTTTTTAATCAAGATAAAAACTTTCCAAACTAACCCAAAGTGATTGAGAAACCGTTAAAGTGGAGAACAGTGGAATTGTAGGGTGAGGCTCTTTCTAGAGAAGAGAAAGAGGGAAAATAATACTTAAAATTTTCATGGGTTCCTTGAATATTTAAAAGTAGGCCAATGAAATTAAAGAAAACTACACTGACAACGTCTATTAAAAGGTGTGGTGACTTTACTTTTCATTATCATCTTTATTAAAATATTAGATATAATTATGTACTGAGAAAAAATATAAACACCTGTGACATTGTTTCCTTTGTTATTTTTTTCTTGTGAAAGATCTATAATTTTGTTAACCAATGTCACTCCAATAAATTCAGTAAAAAGGAAAAAGTAAAAACTATACCCTTGTAATATTTTAATAGTGATCCAAATAAATGATTCTTATTGCTACCAATGTGAACTCTGTTTCAAAAATCAAACTTTGTTCAAATACAAAAAGTGCATAGTGAGTATTGGGTTCCAACAGAGTATAGTAGAGTTTGTTTTAGTGCAATTGTAACATTAATCACAATGGGTATTTTAAACATAAATATTTGTCTGAGTTCTCTTACCTTGTCTTCTCTTTTTTACTCAGTTGTCACAAACAACAAATTCCCAAATACCCCCACCTAACTTTATTGTTTTTATTGTAGTGGACACATTTTTATTTTATATATATATAAAGTATATATATTTTATTGTTTAAAGTATTACATAAGTCTCCTTTTTCCCCCATTGACCTCTCCCCAGCCACCCCCACACCCAATATGTGCCCAACCAAAGGAATTGTATGCATGCATATGAGCAAAACCAATGGAGACAGATGGGGGTGGGGGGTGTGAGGGCACATGCCCCCACCTAACTTTAATCTTCTTCTCCTCCTTCTCCTTCTCCTTCTCCTTCTCCTTCTCCTTCTCCTTCTCCTTCTCCTTCTCCTTCTCCTTCTCCTTCTTCTGTCAATCCTCACCGAGAATATTTTTCCATTGATTTTTAGAGAGAGTGGAAGAGAGGAAGAGAGAAACATCTGATATGAGAGAGACACATCAATTAGTTGCCTCCCGCATACCAAAGAGACTGCAATCGAGGTACATGCCCTTAACTGGGATTGAACCTGAGACCCTTCAGTCCAAGGACCAATGCTCTATCCACTGAGCCAAACCAGCTAGGGCTAATTATTTTCTTAATTGCCTTCCTTCCTTCCTCCACCCTTCTCCCTTGTTATCAAATAGGAATACTCTTCCATAATCTCCTTTATATTTCAGGAAAGACATCTCAATGGTACATAAAGTCAATAAAGGATTACTTTACACTGAAACTTCTCTAAGAGTCCTATTGTAGAAATATAAATTGTAAAATCATATAAGAGATATTTTGATAAAGGTGATAATTAATAGACTGAGAAGCACCAAATGCTATCATATTTATTATCTTGAGCATTTAAAGATACATTGTGCTTTTTGAGATTGTATTTGTAGAACACTGCAGGCAAATGGGACCGATGTTTGTTGGGAGATTCATTGCAGTTTATCATAATACACATTGACCAACAAAATCCAACAGTTCAAATAATGTATTGCTTGCATGTTTATGCTAGATTCCAATTCTTTGTTCTTCAGGTATCTAGGGACTAGAGTACACAGTTGCTCAGTCTGTAGCCTTAACTTCTCCCTTCACTAATTCTACTGATGGTTTAATGAAGGATTATTCTGCTATATGCTTACAGGGTATGGCAAAACTAGGTTTACAGTGATTCATATAGAAAATCATACAATACTTAATAAATAATCATACAAAAATAAACTCTTTGTCTTTCATACTAACAACTATAAACCTACCTTTGCCAAACCCTGTATAATTTCTTGAATCTACTACTAAAAGGAAGCATTTGCCTTAATATAATTTTGTTAGCCTTTGAAATAAGAACACAGCTTGTCTTTAATTCTCCTCATATTTTTTTCATCTTTGAGGGTTTTTGACATGAATAGAGAAACAAAGTGACATGAACACTTCAAATGTCCTAAAATATTAAAACAAACAAACCTTTCAATAATCCACAAGTTAGATATCCGTAAGGAAACTTACTTCTGGGTAAAGTATGACCTCAGAGCTGTAAACCCTTACCTTCTAAGGGTGTAAAACAAATTATAAAAGACTAGGCCTAAATTCTGAAGGTGTTAAAACAAGTTTATGTCCTAAGAATTGGTTTTATTTTTGCACTGAGTCATTAATGTAGCCTCATTTTACCTACTGAGATAGTTCTTCAGTAAGAACTGCTTAATGACATCATCATTAACTTGCTTTTCATATAATCTTTTCAATATGTTAGTTTTTATAGGGTAAAGGTTATATTTAGAAACTTGTTAGGATTGGAATCCACTGATATTCTTTTTTGGACAAACCTTGCTGTAGATTTCTTTTTATATTGGGAGAACTGAGTTACTCTTTTTACTTTACCTTTTCCCTCTCAGTCTGGAGAGAATAAACAGCTGTCATTTACACAATTTTGTGATATTGAAGTTTATGAAACATGCCTTATAAATAAACTTATTGAAAAGTCTTTGAGAAGCAATAAAGCTTTGCTCTGATTCTTGAGTCTAAACCAAAGCCAAGATGATTTACAACCAACCTCAGTTGAAAGCCACTGCAGTTTTGTTGGTTCTCTCATTTAAGAATTTTGTAAAGCTCATATTCATATTCAGAGTTGAATAACAAAGCTTGTTAAGATCCTTGCATGTAGAAGTTGTGCTGAATAACTTATTTAAGCCACTGCCATATTTATTGCACCACTGAAAACCTGGCATTTGTAAATATTTCTTATTTTTATGGGGTGATTATAGGGTGCTATGCCTTACACAAAATTCTCTTACAAGATTTTTCTATTCATTGGCTAATACGTAAAGTATTTGGCATTCTTATTTTTCTTTTAGAACTCAAAAGAACAAAATAAAATAAAAATAAAAAAGGAACACAAAGACATTTCCAAACTAATAATATACTCAAAATGAAAGTTGCTGAGTTCTTTTAATATCTAAGTTGATGAAATTCTCTGAAAACTGGTGGGTTTGTGAGCCTCTCTCAATAGAAAAAGCACATTCAGAAAACAGTTTGAATTGACCCAAGTTAAACTTCAGTCAAAACATAAAGGATTACATACTATCCACTGTGAAATCCTGCCTGGGATTCCCATAACTACAAATACAACGTAAGCCTTGATCTCATCACAGGGACAACATCTTCAGACTGAAGGGAGAGTCCTGGATAACCAGCATTCATAAAGTGTCTAGCGATTTAAAGCATTTCATGATATGAGACAAACACAAATAAGTTCAAAAAGTATGTATAACTTTGCACGTTTTCGTAAAAACTTTTTTTCTGAGTATTTATTTTCAAGATACTATTTTTCTTTTGAGATAATTATCATAGAATATACTTTTCATAATTTTATAGTTTAGAATTATGTACTTTTCATTTTCTCAATTATGTACATGTTATACTTATTCAAATTTATACTATATTGATTGTGCATATGTATATAGACAAACACAGGTTGACCCATGACCAAGAAGGAAAGAAACCGAGAAAAATCTTTATTTCCTCTCCTAATCACTGATGTCCTGCTGTGCTTTCTGATCAACAAAGCCATCTAGGAGTCAGAGGGAAGGGAGCCCCATCAGTGCAGTCCGTGGACATTAATTTCCCAAGGTCCAGAGCAGAATGGAGAAGAGTGAAGAATGGAACTGGAGATCAAAGACTATGCTGTACAGTTTGATTAAATATAGTAGTTTCTACCCAAAATAGGAAAATCCATAGAGAAAGGAAGCAGATTAGTAGCTACCAGGGGGTAGAGGTCTGGGCAATGGGCGATAACTTCTCAATGGGATTTCCTTTTGGGGATAATACAAAAATTCTGGGAATGGATTGCAGTTCCAGCGATGGTTGCATATCATTGCAATAATTAGGATAGTTAATTTTATGTGTTTTTCCACCATTTAAAATAAATAATTATTCCTATAGGAAAATTCAAAATAAAAAGTGGTTAGTTCCTCTACCTAAGATGTAAAAGACAATTATGTATGGCATTTGTTTTGAAAATTTAAAAGAACATTTGTTTTAAGGGGGACAAATCGACCCAACTAATAAAGTTCCAATGAAATGGACACAAGCCCAAGAGCAATCCTGTTGACCTAATTAAAAAAAATTTGCAAATTTGTTAAACCTTTACATAAGTTCATGTGCATATTTCAACCTTAGAAATTTACTTTGAAAATATAGCTATTCTTCCTAATCTGTACCTTCTCTACCAATTTTCAGTGGTGGCAAACCAGTCATTTCATTGACGTGTTCTTAGAAGCTTTAGAACTCAGTAGTTGGCTTTACTGTGGGGATAGAGAGATTAAAAATATTTGAGGACTAAGCTCCAAAGTACATGAACTTAATTGTGGTTTAAAGCAACTAAATAAAAGTACCTAAGTATAAGGCTTTTTATGGCTCACATGAGGAAATGATTCCAAAACCACTGTTTTCTCTAACAAGGAATTCCTTCAGTGTATTTTGGAAACAATTCTATAAATGTCAGTATGCTTTATGCTAATTCTTCATATACAATGCATTAATTTTATGGGGATTTAAATCACTAGGTTTTATTATTCTTTTTACATTGTGTGCTTCTTTGAGAAGAAACATGACTCCTTGATTTATCTTTATACAATGCTTTAATTGTTGAACGGTATAGGGTTTTTAATAATAGGTCAGATTCCTTCAGAATCTAGTCTGCTGATAACTTTTGTATAGGTGCCAAAACTCAGACCCCCTTCTGAGTATAATATGCCTTAATTAGATCAATAGTGTTTTCCTGATTGGGAGATGGTTTTAAATGGCTTTAAAGTCTCTTCCTTGGCTAACATTTTCGAATGCTTAAATACACACACACACACACACACACACACACACAAAATACACACACAATCTCATTGAAGATTGAATTCTTACAACACTCCTATAGACAGGGCAAGTGTTTTCCCTGTTTTTTAGATGAGGAATTGAGGCTTAGAGAGATTATGGGACTTGCTTATGACCAAGCCAGGATTTAACACTAGTTCTTCTGATTCTAAAATGCCAAAATACCACACCATCAAATCTAGAATTGTATCCCATACAGATGAATAAACTTTCTCTGTCTGTATTCTGGGGAGATAAACCTATCATATTAAAAAGTTTCCTTTTAAGCTTTAAACTCTGGATCAAAAGATTAGTTTCATCTAATTTATTGCACTAAATTAAAGGAGACTAATAAGTGTGGATTTAGTTTGCCAGCCTGTCTCCTTCAGATGGACAAAGTTTGACTTCAGTGAATTATGAATGTTACTATCTTTTAACAGTATTTACACTAACATGATTTACTGTTTGTTAATCATTGCAAAAAATTAATCACTGCTTGAATTTTAGTGTATGTCCTTTGACAGTTGTACTATTTTCCTTTTTACAAAATGTACATTTTGTTTCCACCTAAAAATATATTGGGAACATTTTATTTTAACAATACATAATATACTGATATATTTGATGATCCTATATGTTTTATATTGTTTCATTAAAATGTGTTGTAATTTCCTTAACACATTTCCTCTTGCTGGCCCTTTCAGTTATTTTATTTTCCTTCTTTTTTTTCAGAGAAATAAATTTTGATATCAAAATCTTCTGAGGCTACAAACCTGCAAATGAAATTACTGGTAAAAGAGTTTGGACTTTTTTAAAACCTTTGAAAATTTTACCAAGTTTTTCCCAGAAGTGCTATGAAATTTACACTATAAAATACAGAGCCTGAGATTCTCTAATCCCCAATCTCCTTGCCAATATTTTCAAAATTTTAATTTTTTACAATTTGAGAATTGAAAATTATTTCTTTTTATTGGTATATTTTTAATCTTCTAGTGTATAATAAAGATGATAAGCAATATTGAGCATATTAAGGAGATAAATATATTTAATTATATATTTATCAAACATTCTCTTTTGGTATTTTTAAGGACAATGCAGTGGAAATAATTCTTAAAGTATAGTAAAACCTTGAGCTTATAAGGGAACTATAATACAAATTTTGATTTCAAAGAGACTTTTCTTCATCTTTACAGTCTTAAATGTTTAGCTTTAGATGGTGACTGCCTTTGAACCAATTAACCTTGAGTAAGCTAAAGGAGACACATAGTTTCCAGGGACCCACTCTTGTGGACAGGAGCCATGCTGTTGTGATAAATGGCAATATTAGCCCAGTTTCTTTTCCTTGCCCCCAACCCACACCCTGTGCCATGCAACTTTGCAGTGACTTCTTGCTGTGGATAAAATTATGGGTTGTGCTCCACGTTTATCATCAATGTCAACTACTGCCCTGCTTTGGCCAATGGGATATTAACAAGATGCAAGTAAAGGCTTGAAATGTGCTTGCCTTCAGGCTTATTCACTTGTACCTCTGACATTACCATGACAACACACCAGGGCTAGCTTGTGGAAGGATGAGAGATGGTGGCAAAAAAATAGGTTTATAGTTGTGAATACATGAAACACAGAGCTTATTCTTATATTTCATTTATTAATTGTTGTAGTATTTATTTGTATTACAAGTGTAAACCTACTTTTGCCAACACCTGTATATGGATCAGAGTAATCCCAGTTTTCTGAGTTGACAGCCAGCTGACACTGAAACATCTGAGAAAGCTCAGTTAGATCAGCACATCCACCTACCCAACCTATAGCTTTCCCCAAGCATATGAACACAAATTTATTGTTATAAACCATTGATATTTTATGGCTGTTTTTTATTATATGGCATTATTATGGCAATAGATAACTGTGACAGCCATCCTTAGAAATTATTTTTTTTTAATGTTTAAAAAGATGGTGTTGTGAGCTGAGCAAACATCCCAAAGCAATGTATTATATGCCTGCTGTGTGTGTGGTTTTTCACAAAAACTTATAAAGTAAGTATAAAAATGCCAGATTTTAATTTATAGTAGTTTCAGTAGATGTATAGAAGGGTGACACCTGGGATGAACATGCATTGGATGTTCAAGGTTAATCAACTACACCTGGAACCAGAGCAAGATGCTCCCCAGTGCCCAAATAATCTCAAGTAGTAAAATGAGCCTTTGTATAAGAACTAAATAAATATTTTTAAAGGATTAAATCACATACAGTTAAGCTTTTGGACATGAAACTCTTGAACAGATATTGATGTCCAAGGCATTTTTCTTTCACATGGCTTTTGTAGCTTTAAGTCACATTTTCTAAAAATAGTAAGATATCAATCCATAAATGTTCACCTTCTCTCATTACTTTAAACCCCTCCATTCCCCACAAACTTCAAGTCCTGACCACTTGCCTGGACTTCAGACAAATGTATTCAATTGCCTGCTAGACATTTCTAACTGGAGGTCTGTTAGGCACCTCCTACTCAACATATCCAAAGAGAAATCCACTATTTTTCACTGGAAACTGACATTTGGATTTCCTGTCTCTCTGAATGTCTCCACCCATCACCACACCAAGACTTAAGAGTCATTCTTCATCCTTTCTTTCCGTCAGCTTCTTTATAACTTCCAAACCTTACAATGACTAAGGTGGTCCACATATTTACAGAAACTATTCATCACAATTTGCTTGGCCAGCAGGAGCCCTGCTATTTGTATTTTTGTAATCCGTACTGATCACTAAAATATCAAAGCCATTCATTTTTCACGATGATCTGGTTGGAATTACAACACAGCCCCAGAGTAGAAAAATGTGAGGGTCTATTTTTAAATAATAATGTCAAAGCATTATTTGTTTTAATGTTCCTGCCTCCGTGTAGGGTTTTGAGAACAGCCTTGTGGAAAACCCCAGGATTTTCCATCTTCTCTCTCCAACAACTACTCAATCCTTTCAAAAATAATTCCCTTTTCATTGTAAGGGTTAAAGGGGAAAACAGGGGTTGAGAAGTTAAAAGACACCAACAGTTATCTGGCCTGAGACTCTTGAAGAAATTGTTAATGCTTAAATGTTCCATGCTTTTCAGTGGCCTGGTGCCTGAACTTAAACAGAACTTCAATAAAAGACATACAGAAAAAAAATAAATGGAATGAAATCTAAGGAGCTTGGCAATTATGGTAGAAATGTTTACCTAAAGAGGAAAAACTAAACATCAAAATTTAAATCCTTTTTTTATTATAAAATATAAAGGGACTGAAAGTTTATCTCTAGAATGCATTGGGCAAATGAAATGCACATGTGTTGAATATACACTGATTTTCCCCAAATAATGAATCTGCCATGTGGTTTATTCAGCTCTGCTCTTGGTGTGAAACCCTGAGTGCACAGTATGGACAGCCTTGCAGAATCCAAGAAGCTGAGCATATGTGAGTCTTGACAGTGACATACCTCCTTTGAAACAGGTGTCTCTCTGCAGATATGACAAACTTGAAGAAGCAACTAATTAAAGTAATATGTTCAGTTAAGGGTTTCACTTTGGGTTTATAGTGAACATCAAGCATTTAAACAGGAAACTCCTATCTATTGTGATGTGTGTGTGTGTGTGTGTGTGTGTGTGTGTGTGTGTGTGTGTGTGTTGAGGTGTTACGTAGTAAATATGACATGTTCATTATTGGGATGTAGGGAGAAAAATCCAATTTTAGTCTGCATACTAATCAAGAAGAAGTTTGTACATGCTTACCCCTGTTGTTCCATTATACACAAAGATCAGAGAATTCAGAATGAAAATTATCAAGACAGTGCAGGGTTGTAACAATAAAAGGAACTAATCCTCCCATTAATGGGATAACTGGGGAAATTCTAAGAAGTTCTATGGGTCAATTAAAAACATTGAATTAATATTATTTTCCTGTTTTCAATAATAGTTCTATGATTATATAAGATATTAACTTACAGTAGGGGGGATACATAGAGGAACTCTCTCAACTCTTTTTGCAACTGTATTGTAAGTCTAAAATTATTTCCAAATACAAATTAGAAAACAATAAAGATCTTAAAAAACAAAATAAACTCGTCCCCCAATAAGAAGTGATTTGAAGCAGTATGCATCTGTGCAGCAGATATAAAAAGTCAGCTTTAGATCACACTTCTAAAGCGCAATGTGCATTCATAAAAATACTGATCATTTTACTAATGTAATATTGGTCCTGAGAAAAATCTCAGAGTATAATGTGAGTGAACCAGGAATACATTCAAGCAAGCTTAAATAACACAGGGAGACCAAGAATTCAGGCAAGATCTCTTTAGGGAGAGCTTAAACAATTTTTTAGGGAGATAATGAAAAATAAACATCAAAACACCACTACTAAATATAATTTAATGAATAGGATTGTGAGTAAATAAAAAGGGCCTTACACCATGGCCGGTTTGGCTAAGTGGATAGAGCATTAGCCTGCAGACTGAAGGATCCCAGTTTCGATTCCAATCAAGCGCACTTGCCCAGGTTGTGGGCTCGATCCCCAGTAGAAGGCATGCAGGAGGCAGCTGATCAATGATTCTCTCTCATCATTGATTTTTCTATCTTTGTCTCCCTCTTTTCTTCTCTGAAATTAATAAAAATTAATAATAATAAAAGCATAATATGCAAATCAACTAAATGCCCATCCAGACGTACTTTCAGATGAAGCCAAGGTTGCAGCCAGGGGATCTAAGTAGCCACCGTGCTGCCAGGCAGGGATCACAGCAGCCTCAGTGGCTGCGAAGGCCTGCTCTTGCACAAATTTTGTGCATCAGGCCTCTAGTATATAAATTAAAATAAAATAAATTAAAATAAATAAATTACATTAAATTAAATGGGCCTCACAATGTTATGAGGATTAAGTGTTAGTATTCCATATCCTATATAATAAAGAGGTAGTATACAAATTGACCATCACTCCAACACACAAGATGGCCTCCCCCATGTGGACACAAAATGGCCACCACAAGATGGCCAGCAGGGGAGGGCAGTTGGGAGGGATTAGGCCTGCAGGGGAGGGCAGTAGGGGTGACCAGGCCAGGAGGGGAGGGCAGTTAGGGGCAATAGGGCCCTCAGGGGAGCAGTTAGGCATTGATCAGGCTGGCAGGGGAGTGGTTAGGGGGTGATCAGCCTGGCAGGAAGAAGCGGTTAGGGGCAATCGGGCAGGCAGGCAGGCGAGCAGTTGAGAGCCAGCAGTACTGGATTGTGAGAGGGGTCCCAGATTGGAGAGGGTGCAGGCTGGGCTGAGGGACATCCCCCCCCCCCCAGCACAAATTTTGTGCACCGAGCCTCTAGTTGAATATATAAAGAACTTAGTACAGTGCTTGGTACATAATAAGTACACAGTTAATGGTAAATATTAAATACACAATTTTGATTTTAACATAAAAAATCAATGATTGTCAATAACCCTTTGGCTGCTTAATAAAATTTTTAGTTTAATATAAGCTATTTTGGGGGGTAAACCAAGGTGGCATGCATGAGTTATATTTGCTCTATAACAAATTATCCTAAATCTTAGTGGCTTAAAACAACAATATTTATTATCTCTTCATTTCTGTGAGTCAGGAATATGAACACAGTTTAACTGGGGCCCTGGGGTCAGAGTCTTTCATAAGACTATAATCAAGGTGTTGATGTGGACTGCAGCCATCTTGTCTCATTTCAGGCTCTTACAACAAACTACCAAAAACTGAGAAGCTTGTAAACAACAAAAATTGTTATTTCTCACAATTCTGGAGGCTGGGAGTCCAAGATCATGTGTCAGCATGGTTGGGCTCTGATGAAAGCCCTCTTCCAGGTTCCAGACAACTGACCTGTCCTTGTATCCTCACATGGCAGAGAAAGTGAGATAGCTACCTGGGTTCTGCCCTAGGACTTTGTTACCTCCCAAAGCCTTGTCTCCTAATACCATCACATCAGGAATGAGGACTTACACAGATCAGTTGTAGAACACAAACGTTCAGTCCATAACTCAAGGCTCAACTGGGGAAGAACCCACATCTGAGCTCACTCATGCAGTTGTTGGCAGGATTCAATTCATTTCTGGGTGGTTGCACAGAGCAACTCAGTTTCTCACTGGTGGTTAGTTGGCCAGAGGCTGCCCTCTATTCCCTGCCATGTGGTTTCTCCGTAGGTGCTCACAGCACGACAGCTCACTTCATCAAAGCAAGCAAGCAAGAGCTTCCAGTCAGAAAGGACGCCAGCAAGATGGGAGTCACGGTCTTTTTGAACTGCTTGATTTAAGCAAGCCATGTTACAGACCTCCAGTATTATAGTCAATGGCATGGGCTCTGGAGTGGACACTGCAATTTTCCTATAAGTAAAAATGTGAATAATTTTAATACATACTTCATATTGTATTTGTGAACATTAATTGAATTGATATACATAAATCACTTAGTAGACTGCCAGGGGATAATAGTAATAATAGTATCTAGCTAACAGAATTGTTGAGAGGATTAAGTGAGATGATGAATGGAAGTTCTTAACATAAGGTGTGGATAGCAAACATTCAACACATGGTGTCTACTATCATCAATGTCTTCATTCCCATCCCTAGAGAGAGAAGGATTTTCCCTTCATGGGTGCTGTTCTCCCATCTGCTCTTCCTCCAGGTTTCTATAAGGAAGGTTAAGTGATCTATATAAGGTCAGAAGCCAACCCAATAGAACCCTAATGTTCCTGACAGTTAGCTTGTCTCATTATGGCTATATGACTCTAGATATTTCTGTGCCACTTGTCCAGGTGCTAATGAGAAGGATGGGCAGATGTGTGCAGTGTCACACAGTAAGTGGAGGAAAGGAGTACACAGGCTGTCAAAAACATTGGAGGGACTCGGGTATCTGGCACGAGTATGACACCAGCTAGGATCTCTAACACACACAGGCTTCAGCCAGGGGAGGTAGCCCTTAGGGTACAGAGCCATGAGACCTATCTGTAAAGCCTGGAATGAATGGGGACACTTTAGAAAATTTTTCTTAGGAACACAAGTTTCAGTAGACTCCTGTTGAGGTCCCACTGGGAAATGCTGTTTCTCAGCTGTCTGGATGGAAGCAAAATGGTGGCATTTTTAGAGAAAAAACAAACTTTCTCTGTTACTTAAACCCAAATACTAAAATAAATACTAGAATCTAGGGCCCTTTTAAAGTCATTTCAAAGCTGCAGAAAGAAACAGTAAAAGTTGAATAAGAATTAATGTTATATAATCATCCACATAAGTTGACTGGTAAATAAAGTATAGTGTGATTATTATAATATTGGCCATAGACAGTGTAAGTATAGAGAATTTCCTGTAATAGGGGACTAAGCCTCTTAGATGAAGTAAGAAACACTGGACATTTCATATGATTTTTACAACCAAAAGAGAGATCTGGAAATTAAAAGTCCTGAAATGAGTTCCGCCTTGCATCAAATTCCAGGGGAACATACATTTTCTGGTTTAAGTAACAGCAATGCCTTTTTTCCCATTTCCCCCAGCTCTGACCACCCCCATGAACTCACTGGCCACCACTGGTGTTAGTGACCTGGCATCATATACAACAAAGACATAAGAAAACTGAATGACAGACAAGGAGCCATAAGAAAACTTTTAAGGCAGTCGCCATGACAACCTGAGAGGCAGCAATGGCAGCAGGTGCAGGAGTCCTGCCCCTCCTCCTGGGGGCCTCAGTGCTAGGCGGGCAACTACCTCCAGCCTTGCAGCTCTCCCTGCCTCCCATAGCGCCCACTCTTTGCCCTCTGCCCAGAGTGAGTTTTGCCCTAGCTGCAGCCTGGCCATGCGCAGCAATCAGGGCAACTACGCTAAGAAGGTCTTGAAAGGCATAGAACAAGCACCTGGAGACGGTCCCCAAGCCACCCCAGCCACCCTGCACCTTGCAGTCCTCACTGCGGGGGACACCTAATACAGGCGCCAAGGAGCCAGGGCCCCAGTGTCTCCCCCTTCCACTGGGGCACAAGGGCACCACAGGCAGGAATGGGACCCTCGCAGAGCTCCCTGGGCTAGGCTGGGCTGGATCTGGACCATGCTCCTGCTAACAGGGTTGGGAAATCTTGTTGGTGTGCAGGTTGGACAACTGGACAACCCCAATATCCTGGACAACTGGTCAAAACCCTTAACGACTTGGACAACTGGTCAAACCCAATGATGTGGCTTATATTACAAAACTGCAACTTTTGGACAACTTTTTAGAACAATCCCACTGAACAGAACAACGGCTGTTATCCAGGAGGTTGCAAGGCTTTGTGCAAAGGATCCAAGGACTGGAGGGAAGGAGGGACAACTGGGATCCGCCCGGATTTTCCCAATCCCCCTCTACTTCCTTGACTCGGGCATTCCCAGGTTATGTGGAAAAAAAATACGTTTTTGACAAAAGTTTTTTTTTATTATTAGCAAATAAAGTTCTGCTAATATGGACTGAATGTTTGTGTTCTACAATTGATATGTTTAACTCCTCATTCCTGATGTGATGGTATTAGAAGACAAGGCTTTGGGAGGTAACAAAGTTCCTTTTTAGCAAAACAAATAAGCAAATTTTTCTAAATGTTACCCATTAAACAAACAAATTTGGATAAAACCAAATAACCCATAAAGGGAAGCTCTTTGGGGGGAAAATATATGTGTGTGCATATGCAAATACATACACACAGATATATATATAATAGTGCCTCCAAAAGAATAATATATATTACTTATATATTACATATATTTTTATTTTAAGATTAAAAGATAATGAGGCATGATATCACAACAGAATAAACAAAAGATAGTCCACAATTACATTTTAAAATCATAACAATGACATCTTTTAATTACTTGAGCTTCCAAAATTTTGGATTTTTCCAATAAGTAAGTGGAAATGTTACCAAGTAATGAGAATAGGACTTTTAAAACAAGAATCACTTCTCGGGATGAATGACCAAAAATCTGGAGTATTTTTAGAGAATTATGATTGTTCCTATACAATGGGCAGACATGCAACTTAAGCAAATCTGGGAAGGGAATCCTGTGGAGTGTTTTACTGGTAAAGAGTATCTGGCCCCTGTATGTCTATATGCTAGAATGTTCTTAACAGTGTTCCCAAGAATATCAACTGGCCCTCAAGCCAGATCCCGGGGTCTTGGAAGAAGTCAGGGCAGGCCAGTGCCAGCAGCAATGGGGGGAGTGAGGGGAGTGGGGTGGAGGTCAGGGATGGGCATAATAGAGGGGTCATGTTACAGGACAGTGGGGAGTTTGACCTTGAGGCTGAAAGTCAAAAGACATGAATTCTAATTATAGTCCATGCCTTTAAAGAGCACTAGACTTCTGAAGATTTAAACTAACTTTGATAAAGTCTCTCTCACCCTTAGCATGGGTAATGAGACGAAGCAGTTTACTTTTATGAGGATTAAATGAGATAAAACTCTCAAAATAGTACACAGGACATTTGAAGACCTCTGTAAAAATAGCCACTATTATCATGACCCTTGTATTTTAGATTTGGAACCACTTTATGTAATCTCCCCTACTTATTGGCCCTAACAATACCCAGGGTTATCTTAACAGAAAGGAATTAAGAGAACAACTTCATAATTAGCTGAATATATTAAGTTTCACATTAAATACAGCAGAGTGGTTTAGAACTTGGGCTAAATTTGAAGATGACTGAGTTTAAAGGCCAGTTATGGAAAACAGCAATTTAACCTTTAACAACTGTTGAACTCCCCTAAGTCTCATTTTATTCATCTGTGAAATGAAGTAGATAATAATAGTTGCTTCCTTGTTGGATGATTGAGTGGAATAAATGCCCATGGAGGACTTGAAATGGTGACTAGTATAGAGCAACTCCTCAATAAATATTAGCTTTTAAGAAAATTAATAAAATAATTACATGCATTAAAAATTAAATAACATTATCAAATTTTAAATTAAAAAACATGTTACATTTGGGTGGTTGTTCTATACCGATTATATAAAGCAACAAATCCTATATAATAAAGAGGTAATATGCAAATTGACCACCACATCATCACAAAGATGGTGGTGCCCACAGCAGGGGCAGGACCAGCTGCTCCGCACGCCTGCCGCCAGAGTCCCCTCAGGCCCACTGGGGGCCTCGGGTCTTCCTGGACCCCTCATTGACTGAAAGCTCGCCCAGGCTCCTCCAACAAACTGCCCATCCCTCTCTTCCTCCCTCCCCCATAGCTGAAGCCTGATTGTGGTGCCCAACAAAGTGGAAGTTGTAACTCATGTAATTGAAAGTATCCTCCATTTTTCAGCCAGGGCTGGTTGCTCTGAGCACCTCTGCCAGAGTCTCCTCAGCCCCGCCAGGGGCCTCAGGTCCTCCTGCACCCACCACTGACTGAGGGTCAGGCAATCCATGGATGGTGGCGGCCGTGGCCCAGGGCTGGCCTGAGGCTCAGGTAACCAGGGCCGGCTGAGGCTTGCACTGCCAGCAGTGGCAGCAGCAGAGGTGTGATGGGGGTGTCGCCTTCCCCTGATCTCCGGGTTGCCTCCCGCCCCTGAGGGCTCCTGGACTGTGAGAGGGGCCAGACCAGGCTGAGGGATGACCCCCCTCCAGTGCATGGATTTTCATGCACCAGGCCTCTAGTAAAAACTATTAAAGTGAAAGCAATCCCATTGGATTATCTGAAGTCAACAAAACCAAATAAAAACATAAAGAAATAGTCTTATATAAGCATCTGATGTATACAGAGAAAATATTTTAGGTAAAAAAAAATTTCTTCCTAATTTATATTTACTTCATTTGTACATGCTTACAACTGCTATGCCTTCATGTATCTAAATGAGTTATAGGACACCTAGCTGGTATCACAGAAAATTGTTTGGTGTGGAGGCAAATAGCCCATACATCTGGTGTCAAAAGCAATATGAGTGAGTGAAGAAGAAACACAGGAGTGATATTTTTTCTGACTCAGATGGATTCTAAGCAGGGACACATTTTGAATTGTTTTGCAGTTAAGAAAAGCAATTCTTCTGTTTGGTGGAGAAAATATTGAAGGCAAATTGCAGCAGACAGAAGGAGATTAATTCAAAAGTGTCCACAATCACCCATTTAAGGAACAATGGTGGTTTGGATACTGGTGGTAGATGCAAAAAGAAACTGATGAATTAAAAATATTTGGGAGATTGAACCCACAGAACCTGGTAGGTGAGAGATTCTGGGGCAAGATGTTAAAAAAAATATGTCAAGAATAACTAAGAAAAGAACAAAAACCTAGGGATCAAATGGATGGATGATGATAATCGCTGACATGGGGAGCACAGAAGAGCAGGTAGAAGGGGTGGGAGGTGTGAAAGTGGTGAGAGTGGAATTAAGTTAAATAATAATAATATAAAGAAAATATACAGCAAAGGTGAAAAAATAACAAAATGGAAAATACAATATGTAATGGAAGATCTAAGAAAAGAGCAGGGCAAAGCATGATTTACTAAAAGCACCGATGCTTTTAGATGGAGAATGGGTCTTTCAATATCATAAGGTAGGTGGGATGAAGTTGTCTAAAGAGAGAATGCTTGCCTGAGAGCAAGCACAAAGCTTCAGCGTCATTTTTAGAATGCCTGTGGAACAATGTTCACCATAAACCAAAGAAAATAAAACTGGTAGTGTTGAGAGTGCCTCCTGGGTGTCAAAAGTACTAGAAAAGGTACTTTTCACATATTATTATCTAATGCAATCTCCATGATAACCTCAAGAGATAGATCTATTTTGCAGAGGTGGAAATGGAGGCTTAGAAAAGACTGGTCACCCAACTAATAACTAGCAAAGCCAGGTGGCTATAACTCTAATTGCCATGCTATTTCTCTTTTATCATGCTGTACCTTATTGCAAAAGGTACCCTAAGTGATTTCCAGAGGTCCCTATGCCAATATCTCCAGCAAAGATATGATGATTATTGACTGATTTTTTTTTTGCTTGCCTACCAAATAATTCCTTGTTTTCGCTGGTAGCATGCTTATTTCTATTTGGGTAAATCCCCCTCCACCAGAAGAGCCCTGCCTGATGGAGCTGTTAAGTGCCCTGTGCTTCCTATGACAAGGAGACAGGAGGGCTCATCCCAGAAAAGACCAATAGACAGCTTCTTCTTGGAACTGCAATTAAGAGCAGAGAGGCACAGTTTAAAAACAATGGGAGCATAACCAGGCTGTCAAGCAGTTCCTGCTGCCTTGTACCCTATGCATCCCAGTGTGTTATTGGGGCTGCTCTGTGATTCACTTATTTTCCATTCATTTCCCTTTTGGCTTAGGTCAGGCAGATCCAGTTTCTGCTTTATTTCAACCAAAGGGTGCCCAATGCAACAGTAAATCCATTCCATGCAGAAGATCAAGGAGCTGTGAGCAGGAAGCCATCTCACCCTTGCAGCTCTGGCTCCAGCCTGTCCTGTTCTAGAGCTAAGGGAGGAAGGGTTAGTTAACTCATAAGGAGTGCATGAGAAAGGGTGTTTAATAAAGTTCCACAGCAGCAGTTTAAGGGTGGTGGCTAATCTCTCTCCAACCTGCTTAATAAAAAGAAGTATTCATAGGGAAAGTTGGATTTGAGCAGTTGGGAATGAAGTGGTAAAACAGAATTGATAGATGATAAGAAGTTGCTTTTCAAGTACAGAGTTGTATGAAGTTTCTGCCAGAGATAGACTTTTACTAGGCATAGACAATGGTAATTAAAATGTAACTGTGTCTAATGATTAATGGCCTGGCCTGGGTTCAAACCAGATGTTCAGATGCTTCATAATGAAATATTTTATATGTTTGTATTTATTATAAGCCATTGGCTTTTTAAGAAATATTTTCCCCTCAAAGAACGTATGGTTCTTCAAATACTTCTATCTTTTCTATAATGAATTATATCCACCCTTCTCTATGAATCAATGTATTCTTCTAAGTTAATACCCAGTCTTTTTGGATGGCAATTATCACAATTCCTAGTTTTTGAGGCAGGTGACCACTGCAGATGATGTTAAAGAAAAACACAAAAATCTTGATGCCCTATTGAGCTATGCCTAGAGAGGGAAAAGCCCTTCTTCTGTTGCCTGTGGGTGGGTAGTGGTGGGCCTTTTGGGGAATTGGGACAAAAACAAGTAATCTCTGCAGTCAGAGTACTTCAGCCTGCAAAGAGAGGGAGCAATTAATGAACTCAATGTGTATGATTACATTGTAAGATTGTGCTATATTTTTAATCTGACACATATTGTAAATGGACAATTTATTTCTACCAAAATCTACCATAACTTACTTTTGATAAATAAATATTTTTTAATCCCTTGTGTACATTAGGCACTCTTCCAGTCCTTTCTGAGGTAGTACCAAGGTCTTAGGTCAATAAAAAATTAATCTTGCTCTCTGGAGTCATACACCCTAGTTTTATAACTAAATGGGGATAGGGAGGAATAAAATATGGTACATGCTAAAAAATACAAAATATGGCAGAGATAGGTACTTCTAGAGTTGGGGACCAAAGAAGACTTCATGGTGGGGGTATAGAACATTTGACTCCAAAGAAGACTTCGTGGAGATCTTGGCATCCCAGCTGGTCCTTCCAGCTGTTTACATGGGACAAATGCCACCTTGTCCTGTGGTAGAGAAAAAAAAGCCAACTGCTATAGAATGAGATGAACACTAGAGAAACATCTGAGAAGGAAGAACTTCTGTCCCTTGGATGACAGAAGGATGACGTGTAGCTTGTGCATACCTGGAACCAAAACACCCATAAGGAAAGTGAATCTAAGGCTGCACATTGGACACATTCTCTCTGCACTTGCAGAAGGAGGCACAATGCCGTCACAAGACCAACACTGAGAGAAGCTCACTTCTAACACAGGTGTTAAGAAGGCCCGAGGTTCCTCCTGAGAAATGGATTCACATCATGTTTGGGTTTGAAGTTGACCACTGTCCTTTCTCTTTTCTACTTATATCTTGTTGATTGAAATGGATTGTTTGCAACTCCCTTTGAAAGGGTTGTTCAGATAGACTTTTAGTTGCTGTGATTTTTTAAAATTATTTCAGAAAGTGGGACATACCTATGTTAAGATATTTTGCCTACATGAATGTCCTTCACCTATGTTAAGGGTGTTATATTCAGAAGATGCTGAAAAGTATATGTAAGATAGAAACAAAGGAAAACTTTACATGTACACTTTTGCCTGGTTCTGAAGCACACTTTTGCAGTTAAAATTAAATTTAATATGGGACGCAGTTATGTTAAGATAAAAGATGCTTGTATCTTTTTAATTTTTTTTTATTGATTTCAGAGAGGAAGGAAGAGGGAGAGATAGAAACATCAATGATTAGAGAGAATAATTGATTGCCTGCCTTCTGTACACCCCCTACTGGGTATCGAGCTGGAAACCTGGGCATGTGCCCTGACTGGAAATCAAACCATGACCTCCTGGTTCATAGGTTGACACTCAACCACTGAGCCACGCCAGTTGGGCTGTTTTGCTTTTATAGTCTTCACTAGAGGCCCAGTGCCCAAATTCATGCACCAGTGTGGTCCCTTGGCCTGGCCTGCAGGATCGGGCCGAAACCAGCTCTCTGACATCCCGCAAGGGGTCCGAGATTGCAAGATGGTGAAGGCCAGGCTGAGGGACCCCACCAGTGCACAATTGGGGCCGGGGAGGGAGGCGGGAGGTTGGTCAGCTGGGGAGGGATTGCAGGAGGGCTCCAGGGTGTGTCTGGCCTGTCTTGCTCAGTCCTGATTGGCAGGACCCCAGCAGCAAGCTAACCTACCAGTTGGATCATCTGCCCCCTGGTGGTCAGTGCACATCATAGAGACTGGTCGACTGGTCAATTGTCTTTCCCCTGGTGGTCAGTGCACATCATAGTGAGCAGTTGAGTGGCCTTAGCATATCATTAGCATAATACACTTTGATTGTTTGAATGGACGACTGGACACTTCGCATATTAGGCTTTTATTATATAGGATATATTTTGTATTGAAGCCCCAGGTTTTCAGTTACATCTTTTCTTAACTTTTCTCAATGGAATTAAGTCATATTTTCAATTTGTATATTCGTCATATATGAAGCCTAAATCGTCTACAGTTCTTTGTTGTTGTTAAGTTATTCACTGATAGATAATTTCCATTTTATGTTTTTCACTCTAAAATATATTTTATAAGCACTTATAGTTGTCATCATGAATACATTAGCTCTGAAGAATCTTTGAAAAATTCTCTGGTATAATATCTTCATTTTACAGATGAGAAAATTGAGCCCAAATGATTGAGCTGACCTAGGTCACACATTCAATAAATGACAGATATGGGATTCCAAATTGGGTCTTCTCATTCCACTTCCAGAGTTCATTTCACCACAAAACACTAACTTGAAACATTTCCCAAACACTTCCCCCTCTTTTGTGAAATAAAAATGCTGATGTTACATGTAAACTGTTGCTGGCTCATTCTATTAAGATATAATAGCAGTATTATTCCTAGACTCAGTCCTTCTGCTCAAGCACACAATTAGCTGTCCCAACGACCTGAATGAACATTAACCATGATAGGGTGAAGATAATCACACTGTTTATTTGCAAACCTTTCTCATTTTCATTCTAACTTTAGAGTCATGCCAAATGAATTTGGATATAAATATATGTATTACTTCAGTTTGCAATTATTTGAAATTAAAAAAAAAACAACAGTTATTGCAATAAAAGCCCTTTTGGAGGTGACTCTAATACAGTGTATTCATTTTAATTACACTATTCATGATCATAATGTGAATTTATCCTTGCTTCTAAATTTTCTTACACAGAAATCTATTTGTCCAAGAATTTCTAGAGGGCTTATAACCAGAGTACTTAGAGCTCTTAGAGGAGAACAAGATTAGCACAATAATAGCTTTCTTTTCTTTATCAGAATATTTTAAGTAGATAAATTGAGATCATATTAAAGTCGGAATTATACAGCAGATTTTTTCAATCTGAGCTTCAGGTAGGACAGTTTCTACCTGGAGTTCTTAAAATCTTCAAATATTAAATATATCTTGCAGAAAATATGTTCTACATCATTGTTATTCTGACACAAGGGTCATTTTCTTCCATATTTAAATTTAAACTATTTTTTAAAAATTTGTGCTTGTCTAATAGTTCTAGTAACTTTTAAAATTGTGTTTGAATTATTCTTTTCTACTAATTCAATCAGAAAGATTATATTCTTATTCATAGAAAATATGTATTTTAAGGCATTTAAAATATTTTTTAATTATTAAAGGTTATTATTTAGGTTCTTTGTTGCTTTCACTATGTAAGGACAAATGAAAAAAACTTAATTTTAGGGAAAAAAAGCTTGATTTCCTCTCCCAGTGACATTTCAAATTCAAAGTAGTTTAAGAACATTGCTAGAATAGTCCTTTGGTATAATATTTGACAGATGGAGATGAATAAGGGGGAGCAGCTTTGGAACGCTCCCACTAACTACTCATAAAAGAAATGTCATCCCCTTTTTCTTCATTTTCACTTCATTCCTTACAATTTGCCTCTCATTTTATTAGATTGTTAAATTTCCTCGGTTAATCTTTATCCTGGTCCTCATTACCCCTGTCTATGTTCTTTCATTATTTAGAGTGTCCAAGAAATTAATTTTTAAGATTGCTGGTATGCCTTTTTGAGAACAAATATGCACATGCAAAGAAGATATTTTTATTTCTTAACAAAGTCAGCAGATCTCCTGCTACACAAAATGTTTGGAAAGTTAGTAAGCATCTTGGAAATAAGTAAAATTGTTTGTGTCTAACTAGTATGTTGGAGAGTAATGACCACCAGTTTTCATGTCCAAAAATCTATTAGTGATGGATCCTCAGTCCAACAGAAAGACTAAGTCCATATACTTTGGCCTCTCCAGGTGATAAATAAATAATGATTTTTCATAAGTCACCTAAGCCAGGTCTCAAAATAGTTTTTATCTCCTCTTCCTTCTCATCTATTGTGTTCCCCCTTGTTCTGTGCTGTTTTACAGAAATGTGGAATAGCGCCAACTTTCGAAGCAAATGCATTTTCTCTTTGACACATTCTTTTTGAAAAGCCTGACTTCTCCCAAACCCTGTGTTGTAGAGGAGTGTCTAGGCCTGGGGGCATCGCCGGGGTTTCCCAGCTCTGCTCTGCTGGATCTCCATGTCCCTGATGGGGTCACACGGTGTATAATGAGGGTAAACAGATATGACGGTGCGGGGTGTGTGTGTGTGTGTGTGTGTGTGTGTTGGGGCAGGGACTGCCCCTTACCATGTCATAGAAGGATTCTTGTTATTCGAGTTTTAGATTCATTTATTTAAATAATGATTTTATTCCTTAAAATAATAAAATGATTGAAAGCCAGTGCTATAAGAGGATAAAGACATTAGTCAAAGCACTATGGGAACCAGGTTAAATTCACTTAATTATCTTTCAGTGCAGTCATCCACAAAGTAAGGAAGCTGAAGAAATTATCTCTAAGTTCCTCCTATTTCTAGCTCAAGAATTACATGAGAAGTTCGGTAATTTTTCCTTCTAATATGTTCATTACATCAGGCTGCTTAAAGTTGTAATTTTTGTGAAGGTACTTCTCAACTCTAGGGACAAGTGTCCTCATTTGTAGAATTGTTGTGGATACTTAATAATCTCAAAAGTACTTCTAGGATCCAAAGTTCTAGTATTTCACAGTCTTTGTATATGCTTTTGTAAATCTATAGGGACACAAATGATAAAAGTCGAGTGTTTTCAGCTTTTGCTCTCCTCTACATGATAATAGATGTTTATTTTAACACTCTCTCATTCTTTCTTCTTCATTTTTTAGAGAGTTCTTACATTTTTAACTAAATATATGTAGGGAAGGGACTCTAGGAGCTGTGTGCGTGTGTATGTGTGTGTTGGGGCAGGGGTGAAGACAAAGGGGGTTTTCCTGGAAGCAGGTCATTGGAACCAGCTACATAGAAATAGCTGTAGTGTATAAAAGCAGTGGATCAGAAAGGGGCAATAAAGATACTTTAAAAATATTTCTGCGATCTATATCTAAATGTCAGGGTGTGTTGAAAAGATTTTATTGCATGGGTTAATGGTCTTTGCTCTGAGATATACCTTCAGGATTAAATTACTGGGATCATAGCTCATAAGTATTCTAGAAGTCGGCTTGCTTAGTGAAATAAGTGTTAGACCAGAGTCTGAACTGTAAATCTAGCAAAACTATGGGAATATCCAAAACTCACAACAGTAACCCTTCTGCTACTCTGTGAACTGCTTCTACCCACCTACCCACAGAGATGGCCATGCAAATTAAAATATGCTGGTGTCCATGAGGAATTGAGTCATTACTCTCTTGGTCCCTGTCTCCCTATCTACCATTTCTCTCTCTCCTCTTTAATCCATCTCTGCTACTCCACTCTCTGCATATCTAATTCACTCTTCTATCTCTGCCAAGCAGCTTTCACTGGGTGCACTGGGGAACACTTTGCTCATAGCTCCTGGGTTTTATATACCCTTAGTTCCAGACATCAGCAGAGATTAACTAATTATTTTTTTCAGTTCCAATTCCAAATCCATAGCGGAAAGAATTTGCTAGCCCAGCTCTGTCCAGGTGTCCACACCTGGTGGCAGCCTGGGCCAGGCAGTTAAGTGTACGGAAGTACCTCCTCAACCATGAAGCTCCAAACAAACTTAGGGGACCATTAATATTCCTCAATTCTTAAATCTACCGTTTCTAAAATCCGAGCATCCTATGATCTTTTCCCACACAGGTTAAGAATATCCTGTGCTTCCACAGTCCTCCAATTTGCCACATCATTAAGAATTACACATAGTCCATTACCCATGAGCAAATAAATGCACACACTGTAATGGAGAGGGCCTGCACACTGGACCATGCATTCTCTCACTGCTCAGTCCAATCTTGCCGACAAGACATTATTTGCCCCCAGCCTTCTGTTTCTGAAAGCAGGGATTCTCTAGTG
The DNA here is from genome assembly GCF_963259705.1 of Myotis daubentonii. Classification (NCBI taxonomy): domain Eukaryota; kingdom Metazoa; phylum Chordata; class Mammalia; order Chiroptera; family Vespertilionidae; genus Myotis; species Myotis daubentonii. The sequence goes on from NC_081846.1 coordinate 24,190,302, forward strand.
GCCAGAGATTTATCACTGCCCATCTTTCCTCTAGGGTGTCCTGAGTGTTTTCTGTCCGTCTCCAGGTGTTTTGTTGGTAACAATGTCAATGAAGCATAGATGGTTTCTGAACAACCTGTGAATGTTAACTCATAATCCCTCGAAAAGATAGCTGACTAACAGGTCTCACTGCCACAGAGGTAATTAAGGCACTTTGTCTGAAAACAATGGGGTGCCACCTTCATTGCACAAGAAGCTTTCAGCAGGCCTTGTCTTATTTAGTCAGAGATCGTGCAGAACTAAATTGCGTTTCCCCAAAATTCATATGCTGAAGCTTACCCCCAATGTAAGGATTTGGAGAGATGATGTTTAGGGAGGTAAATAAGATGAAATGCGGTCATAAGAGAGTAGCCCTAATCCAATAGAACCGGTGTTCTTATAAGAAAAGAGACATCAAAAATTATGTGAGGACAAAGGGAAAGATGGCTGTCTGCAACCCAAGGAGAGATCTGTCACCAGAAACAAACCCTGACAGCACATTGAACCTGGACTTCCAGCCTCCAAAACTGTGAGAAAATAAACTTGTTTTTAAGCCACCCAGTCTGTGGCATTTTGCTACGGCAGCCCAAGGAAGGTAAAAGGGTGACACCTGACACGTGCTTGAAAACAAAAGAATGGATATTGCTCTGTGGCCCCAGCCATCCTCAGGGCCTGTGATCAGGTTCTCTCCCCAAGTCAATTTCTCTAGTAGCATTAACATCTGATTGCCACTTAGCTAATCTGATCATCTCTGCCCTGATCTGAACTGATCACCAAGGCAAGCGAAAACCCCAAATCGACCCTACCACCGTCTGCTGTGTTTCAGTTGTCTAGACATAGTCATAAATAGCTGGATGACTGCCCACTGTAAATTTTTAATGAGAGATTTTGAAATTAGAAAAGGAGGGAAGCAATTTCAATTTATGGCTTGAAGTTATTTCAACAAGTGGGGGCCCATCTCAAAAGCCGGCTCTGGGTAGCCATCAGTTCCCTCACATCTCCAGCTCTCTTGGTTATGCAAGCTCAGGACATCAATCCTATTTTTATTTTCCCCTCCCCCTAACTCTTGCCAGAAAAATCCCAAGATATTTCCTTCTGATTCTCAGATTATGGAATGAGAATTTTGAAATTATTCAGAAAGCATCACATTTAAATAAAAAGAAAATTATTTGGAGAGTATCTGTTACTCTGATTAAGCAGTTCTTAAGTAGGTTGGATCAATGACTGCTTTGAAAAGATGAAACAGATATATGTCTTCTCCCCAGAGAATATCTGTATATGCAAAGAATCTTGGAAATGTACAAGTATCTTGAAGCCTGTCCATGCACTGGTGGGTGCTAGGTTACTACTCCTACAAGATAACTTATATCCTAGATTCCTTCTCTGTCATCAATCTGAGTCTACTGAGCTCTGTGTCTGTCTAAATTTGATATTCAGAGAGCAATATAGCTGGATTATATTATATTAAAATGTGCTCACTGAATTAGGCTACACTACTGAACTCTCATAAAAGGATAAAACTTGTTTAAATTTGTACACAGAATGTGTATTTTCTTACAAAACTTTAGTAGAATACATTGTTCTTCTTGTTACCTGATATGTTTTCCTGGTGATAAAATATTTTCCCTAGTTTCTCCCCACTGAGCTTCCTCTTAGAGGCAATAAAAATTATACAACTCAACATGTTTACCTTTTTTCTTGGCTCCCAGAAATCTTATAACTAAATTTTATTGCTAACAGCAAGAATCAATCTAGTCTAAGTCTTAGAAATTGTCCTTTAACTTTAAAAGTTTATTTATTTTTTAAAGTTATTTAACCCACAGAACATCTTTTTAGGGGCAATAGGCAGGACATAAATTATAAAACAGAAAATGTTATTAAACCCATAGACAACAATTACCCTCAAATGCATGATAACTGACCATTTTTTTATAGAATAAGATATTATTCTTTCAATATTGAATTGGTAGAGTGAATGACACTACCCTCTGAGTGCAAAGATGATACTAGATGTTTGACTATCAATGGGATATTCTTTCATCCTCCCAACTAACATGTACTGAGAACAAATCAGGTGATAAAGACTCCAATAGATGGACTTCGGAGGATGGGATACAAATCAAGCAAGATAAATATATGCCTGTAAGAGATGGACCACTCATAACTTGGGAGACAGGTAAATAAATCAACAAATAAAGCAGTGTGAAAAATGCTATGTGGGAGTACATGCAGGATGCAACTTTTGTATGTGATTTTTTCTTCAGTAGCCAAGTATACTAGTATATACAACCCCTCTATCAAACTCTCAATGGCACAGTCTTTCATTTTGATACAAAGGCAATTTCCCTAAAAACGTTGCTTTCCTATTTTTTGTGTGTTTTTTAATTAAAGAGCATAGTTTCAACTTTGCATTCCATAAGAAGAAACATAAATGACCAGCAAAAAAAATACTGATAAAATACATATCGACACCTGAGCCCGACCTCTCAAAAATTACCATTCAACCTGGCCAGCATGACTCAGTGGTTGAGCATTGACCTGCAAACCAGGAAGTCACAGTTCAATTCCCAGTCAGGGTACATGCCTGGGTTGCAGGCTCAATCCCCAGTGTGGAGCATGCAGGAGGCAGCCAATCAATGATTATCTCTCATCATTGATGTTTCTATCTTTCTCTCCCCCTCCCTTCCTCTCTGAAAATAATAAAAGTATATTTTTAAAAAGATTACCATTCAATTATCAGATATGACTTCTGAGTTTGGTATTTTCTTTAATCTCCCTTGTGTCACTTTGTTACTATATGTAGGTATACTTCTAAAAATCTCAGTTAACCTATTTCACTCTCTGGCTATTTTCTCCTATATTTTCAGTTCACTCCTCTTAGTACCCCAAACACTGGACCCATTAGTATCTCAAATCCTTTGATACCTATCATCACATTGGTATCTCCACCACCACCAGGATGCACACACATACACACACCTCTCCTCATTTTCCTTTCTTTGTACCTTAGATTCCATTGTAATAAATGCTCTCTTGTATTCATGATTTATTCCCTTGTCCCTTTCTTCCTCCTTCTCTGAGCCTAGAAAAACTCCAACCCTGATTTAATCCAACTCATTTCAGATTCTACAACTGCACTCAAATAGCTAAACTTTACTGAAAGAAAACACTAGCCATCTTGACTGGTGGCTGGCCTCACTTTGTATTTATGATAGCAAATCTCAAGTGGACCCTCAGCACTGGCAGGCAGCCCTATGGCTGATTCACCCTGCAGTCTCCCATCTGGCTAGTTAACACTTTTAATCACCTCTCAAACCTCAAACACCCCTTCTCCACTATGCACTCTTAGTTGATGACTTGGCTTTTCATTTAACTAAGAAAATAACAGCAATTCAAAGAGAAGTTCTTCCCCACTCAACACCACCTTCCACACGGCTGGTCTCTGTACCCTAATGCTCTGCCTTTCTTCTGCTGTGTTTGATGAATTATCTGGGCTCCAGTTTTAGAACAATATTTCTATTTGTTCTCTGAATTACTTCCTACCACCTCCCCCAAGGACTTCACTCCTGTAACTCTCTCTTTTCTCTACATCATGGCCAATGTCTGTTCTCTTTGAATCATTTTAGTTGGCATACAAAGGTGTTGTAATTGTTTTATTTTAAAAAATCTCCTTTGATCTCACACACCTCGATAGCTTCTTTTTTTTATTGCTTAAAGTATTACAAAGGGTATTACATACGTGTACATTTTTCCCCCCGCCCTTGACAATCCCCTGGCCGCCCATACCCCCCAGTGTCTTATGTCCATTGGTTATGCTTATATGCATGCATACAAGTCCTTCAGTTGATCTCCTACCCCCCTCCCTCCTGCCCCTGAATTTCCTGGCTCTGCTATTAAAAAAAAAAAAAAACTTGAAAGTGTTGTCTATATCAGCTTTTACCCTACATCCCATTCTCTCTCAGAAGCACTCAGATGAAGCTTCAACCCAACACTCTCTCTAATTTTCTCTCCACTGAAACTCTAAGGTCACCAATGATCCCTATGTTAGCAAATCTAATTGTCAATTTTCTGTCTGTTACTTTTTTATCTTCTGAATAGTAAAGCTGACCATTCTTGCCTTGAAAACTTATCTTCTAGCTTCTGGGAAACCAATATTCTTGTCTTTTCTTTTCAGATTGGCCTTAGTCCCAGCTTTGCCATGTCTGGGTATTTGGCCTAGGAGAAGTTACACCATCCCTGGAGTTCCCAGAATTTGAACATGTATATATACACACGTGTGTGTGTGTGTGTGTGTGTGTGTGTGTGTGTGTATGTATGTAATAGGTGTTAGATAGGCAGATAGATTCAAATATGGCTCTTCTTACCACTTTTAACACTCTCCATTCCATTCAACCCACCGCCGTGTTTTGTCTAGATAATTGCTAAGTGTTCTCAGTGCTCTAAATCTGTCTCCCTGCTTCCACCCCCATATTCTGTTCTCCACCAGCAGCCTTGGTGATCCTTTTCAAACATAAGTCACATCAGTACATGCTACTGCTCAAATCTCTCCAGTCACTTCTCATCACACCTGAATTAGTATCCAAATGCCTCAAGATGGTCCACATGGCACTTCGTTATCTTGGTCCTGCCAATTTTTTTTTTCTAGGATACACAACCCTATCTAAAATAGTACCTTTCTTGGATCACTACTTGGTTTGATTTTTCTCAATAACACCTGTTACCACCTAACACTATATTCAAATGTATGCCAATGTTTATTCTTTATTTCTCCCACTAGAATGTAAGTTCCATGAAGGCAGGCACTCTGTCAACTTTGTTCACCATATGTCCCCAATGCCAAGAACATTGCACGCATAGTAAATACTCAATACGTATTTGCTCACTGAACAAATGAATGAACAGATTGTGGACATAATTTCTGCACTTGAAAGGTGAATATTTTCAAATTTCTCTTTGTTATATTACCAATCCTTTTTGTTCATTTCTTTCCATTCCCTCAGAAAATATAATTCCATGATGGTGTTAATTTTCTTCTTTTCCAGCGATTCAAACTTCTTTGAATGCCAATTATTGATAAGAATTCTCAACACCAGTCTTCTCAGCTGCTCTCCAGTCTATAGCTTGTGATCTTTTCAACTTCTAATGTGATCACATCACTTAATTTTCTGACCTATCTTTCTGACAACTGATTTTCATGCATCAAGTTCAATCACAATCCACTATGGCATTATTCTTTCAGTCTATATTCTGATATAATTCTTAACAAGTTTATGACCCATAAAACAAATAAAAGAAATCTGAAAGTAGATAGGAAGCAAGGAGGGATAGAGAAGATGGAGAACAGTCTTTGAAATTGAAAAGACTAGCATGCTCAATTCTTTTTTGGAGGGGAATTTGGTTTATAATTAAACCAGATTTTTCCCTTATTTTCCAATGTATGACTCCCCTTTTCAAGTTTTTCTATCATTTCTCTGATTATCTGGGAAAAGTCCTTGTGTGTTATAGAATCTATGTTTAAAAGCTATTGACCTAAAACTGATGCTACTGACCTGTTTCTGCTAATGGACTTAATGTGCACAGAAAAGAATGGCAAGGACACTCACATTACTGGGCTTGACCCCTCTGTTTCATTGCAGAGGCTTGTAGACAATCAATATGAAGGGGGACTAAGATGTATTAAGGTAAATAACAAGGCCTGTTTGGAGTCTCTTGTATCGTGTCAGCAGAGCCTGTAATTGCTAAGCTTTTCTGAAATGGACACCTACCCATAAATGACCACACAGTCATAGAAATATGATTTCCAGAGGCTAAAATGCAGTGAATAGCTCAAAGAAATGCACTATTTTATTCCGTCTTCCAGCTTTGCTCCAAAATGGTGACATGTAAGAAATTAATCTGTTGTGTTTGGTGTAATTTTATAAATATAAACTGCAAGACTTTTATTAATTTTATTAATAATGATTTGACAGGAAATGCAGGGGATTAGTTTCTTCCAAACTGAATTGTGAGACAACTAATAAACTGTGCTGTCATTTCTTTCTCTGGCTGATAATCCCTCATGCCAGGAATGATCTCATGATTGAGCAGGTGTTTTAATAATAGACTGGAATTTGCTTTCAAATATATCCCTGAAATGTCTTTTTGAGGGGCTTACAGCGAAGACCCACATTATAATAACATCAAACTGCTGATGTAGAGAAGGCCTGTCTTTGGGCATCGGTAGAGCAGGTGACATCCAGGGCTCGGTCACAGGAGTACTGAGAGAGAGCTCCTTTCCCACCCCCTTCCCCACTGGCGTGGTAAAGCCTCCAATTTTCTCGAATTTAATATTCAGAATTTGTCCTTTGGCTTTGTACTTTTAAAATATCCCTAAACCGATCATTTTTATCCCTTGTGTGTGTTTGCGTGTCTGTGTCTGTCTACATCTCTTTGTGCCTGTGTGTGTATATGTCCTATTTTTACTATGATTGACCCTTCTTTCTAAGATGGCAAACATCAAATGAAATAAAAAAGATACTGTGATCAGTGGCTGTGCATAAATTCAGGAGGTTTCCTTAAAATGCTTACTTTGTATTACTTAGAACTTTGAGAGTCCCTTCCTGACCACCCCCCACACCTAAAACAGCCCCTCATTTCCTTTCCTTCATCCTGCTTCAATTTTCAGTTGTCATGATCACCACTTGATATTTGGTTCTTTATTTGATTGTATGTTGGGAATCTCTGTCCACCAAAACATGAGCTTCACAGAGAAGTCTGGCTCCAGGAGAAGCCCTGTTGGTACCTCCTGAATCACTCACAGTTATTTCGATTCTCCTGCCCATTCCCCAGGTTACCTACAAGGCCCAGCCATACGCTTGTACTAGCAGGCATAATTCAAGAAAGGGAGCTGGTTCTGGCTACCATAGACCTTGAACTTGGATGCTTAAGGTAGCTCCAAGGCAGTTAGTTCAAGGACCAAGGAGCTTAAGGGGTTTTACAGGAGGAAGAGGAAGACACAGCTTGAGGATGCCTCAGGACATACTTGCCCTTTGTGATCTAGAGGGGACAGAGAGAGGCACAGAATAATCTATTCAGGGCTCTGTGGTCTGGCTCTCTGGAACTTAATACTGATGCTCATGGGCTATATGATTTTTTTTTTTATTGCTTAAAGTATTACAAAGGGTATTACATATGTATCCATTTTATCCCCCCGCCCTAGACAGTCCCCTAGCCTCCCCTATCCCCCAGTGTCTTATGTCCATTGGTTATGCTTATATGCATGCATACAAGTCCTTTAGTTGATCTCTTACCCCCCTACCTCCTGCCCCCCAACCCTCCCCGGCCTTCCCGCTGCAGTTTGACAATCTGTTTGAGGCAGCTCTGCCTCTGTATCTATTATTGTTCAAAAGTTTATAATGGTCTCTATTGTCCATGAATGAGTGAGATCATGTGGTATTTTTCCTTTATTGACTGGCTTATTTCACTTAGCATAATGCTCTCCAGTTCCATCCATGACGTTGCAAATGGTAAGAGTTCCTTCCTTTTTACAGCAGCATAGTATTCCATCGTGTAGATGTACCACAGTTTTCTAATCCATTCATCTACTGATGGGAACTTAGGCTGTTTCCAGATCTTAGCTATGGTGAATTGTGCTGCTATGAACATAGGGGTGCATATATCCTTTCTGATTGGTGTTTCTGGTTTCTTGGGATATATTCCTAGAAGTGGGATCACAGGGTCAAATGGGAGTTCCATTTTCAGTTTTTTAAGGAAACTCCATACTGTCTTCCATAGTGGCTGCACCAGTCTGCATTCCCACCAGCAGTGCACAAGTGTTCCTTTTTCCCCACATCCTCTCCAGCACTTGTCGTTTGTTGATTTGTTGATGATAGCCAGTCTGACAGGTGTGAGATGGTACCTCATTGCTGTTTTGATTTGCATCTCTCGGATGATTAGTGACTTTGAGCATGTTTTCATATGTCTCTTGGCTTTCTGAATGTCCTCTTTTGAAAGGTGTCTATTTAGGTCCTTTGCCCATTTTTTGATTGGATTGTTTATCTTCCTTTTGTTAAGTTGTATGAGTTCCCTATAAATTTTGGAGATTAGGCCCTTATCAGATATGTCATTGGCAAATATGTTTTCCCACACAGTGGGTTTTCTCGTTGTTTTGTTGATGGTTTCTTTTGCTGTGCAGAAGCTTTTTATTTTGATGTAGTCCCATTTGTTCATTTTTTCTTTAGTTTCAAGTGCCCTAGGAGCTGTATCAGTGAAGAAATTGCTTCGGCATATGTCTGAGATTTTCTTGCCTTTGGATTCTTCTAGAATTTTTATGGTATCCTGTCGTACATTTAAGTCCTTTATCCATTTTGAGTTTATTTTTGTGTATGGTGTAAGTTGGTGGTCTAGTTTCATTTTCTTGCATATATCTGTCCAATTTTCCCAACACCATTTATTGAAGAGACTATCTTGGCTCCATTGTATGTTCTTGCCTCCTTTGTCAAATATTAATTGAGCATATTGGTTCGGGCCGATTTCTGGGCTCTCTATTCTATGGGCTATATGATTTTAAACAGGCTTCTTAACTTTTCTATTCCTGAATTTTCTAATCTGTAAAATGATGTAAAATATGTATAAACAACAAATAACACCCTTATTTGTTTCTTCTTACATTAAGAAATCATTCTATTATCTATCTATCATCTACTGAAAGATTAAAGGGAGATTTTGAGCAATTACAAGGGTTGGAATCCATAGCACTCAATAAATGTTTTAATTGTTATTGGTATTATCATTATTACCACTATTCAAATTTGTACTCTTAATCCTGCTACTACTCTCGCCATACCCCATAGGCTTCAGAGACCTGGAGAAATAATTTAATAGCTTTATACTTCAATGTATGAACTTTATAGAGATTCTATTATGAACAAAGTACAGAGCTAAAATGCCATGGAAAAACTGAACATGAAGGAAATACTCTCTAGCATCTATTTATGATCCAGGAGGGTATGTAGGTCATACGAAAATACAATCCAAACCAAAGCAAGGCAACATTTGATAAATATTATAGAAGAGATATGAGTAAAGGGCTATGGACTTGTGGAAGACAGAGCATATCAGCTCCCATGTTTATTGATGCAGGCCTAGTCAGGGTAGTAAGAGAAAGCAACAGGAAGAAAGGAGTGAATGGAAGGGGCATTTTAGAGCATAGTCCCAGATCTGGTGCCTGGGAGGATAAAGGAAATGTTGAGACAATATTCATATTTGAACTTGGAAATCTAGGAGAATGTTAATAATAATAATAATAACAATAATATCAAAGAAAAGCATTTGGGGGAAGAAAACTGATGCTTACTCAAACAGATGGATGCTGGGCTAAACATTTATGTTCATACTTTAAACTGAACTTCTGCCTTGCCTGAGTTCATCCCCACAAGACGATAGAAGTTTGGTATCATTTTTCTTTCTTACCCACTTAAGTTTCAGTGTTCACTCGTCATTTTGGCACTGTTTTTTGTTGTTCTGATAACAAATGGGAACATTCATCAAGGATCGAGTTTTCTCACTGTGAGAGTTAACCATGCTCTATAAATGAAAAAACAAATTCTCCCACATCTTCTTAGCCAGACTCAAAGCCATCAATATCCCCACCAAACCCAAGGTAACAAGTGAGGCATTTTAAAGCCAGTCAAATTGTTCTTGTTATAGTTCACTCCTGCTGCTTCATAACAGATATGTGTGTGGCTGTGATATATTGGGGACAAATTTATACTCAGTGACTCATACCTTCACTTTCCACTGTGTTTTCTTGTATTGTTAGTAGTGTTGCCCAAAATAAAAAATAAATTAAAAAAATGTTGTAGAAACACCAGCTAGTTCCTGTGTAGACACTCAATTTAATTTTTCTCCAAAGACTGTGTTCTTTTGTTTAGCTAGATTAGTTACTTTTGTGTTCAAAACAAAACAAAGGATGCATTGTTGGGAAAAAGTCACATGATCTTCTGCACAAGTCTTTTGGGTCATGGTTAAGAAAAATTGGGAGCTAGGGAGTACTCAGATTTTCTGTAACAGAATCATAGGATGCTAGCTCTAAAGGTAAGGCTAAACCCCACAATTTATAGGTGGGAAATTGGGTGAAATGTTGAAATGACTAGCACAAGTTATTATTATTGGTGTACATGAATTAGAGAGGCCACCAAGGCTGGTGTAGATTTCTTGCACTCTGAGAATCTTAATACTGACAGAAAGAAGCATATAGAGGAGAGAAAATCATAGAGTCTGCAGAAAGAAGGGAGCCAATTATATGGAAAGACCTGTGCTCATGTACAGCCATTGCCAGGTCCTGAGCCTTGGTGTGGCTGAGACAAGATAGTGACCTCAGACTCTGGGGACCTCAAGACATACAAGCTGAGCTGGACAGAAAAGTCCCACCAGAACCCTCTGGTAGGAAGATGGTTTATCTTTATGTGGAAGTGAGTGAAGGTTAGGAAAATTGACTTGACAATTTAACGGTGCAGCTTCTTTACCAACTTTTACAGCAATTTGTATCCTTGAGAAAAGCTTGCTTTTCTGGAGGTACAGACTGGCTAAAAGCCTCTGTTCACTCTGCAGTTTCACTATGTTTTTGAAGACTGAGAGCAAATTGAAATTTCTTGGAGTATCTATTGAGGACCTTCACTACCCTGAATTAAATGGATCTGAGGGAAGTAAGTTGGGGTTCTTGATCCTTCTCCTTTAGGAGATCAATGCACAGGCACACACCTGTCTGCACTCTCAGAGTTCAGGCCTTATTCTTATTCTCCCACCTCACTTGCACTCCTTCTCTTCCCTTCCCTGACCCTTGTGAATTTGGTCTCCAGCATTAACTTCTAGGGCCTTACCTTTCCCTCTGCAGAGAATTGTTATGAAACCAGAGAAGAGACAGGAAAAAGGAGGCCAGTAAGTTTAAATGTAAGTTTCACCAACATTCCAGTTTTTCCCAGGACCCCCTCATTAACCTTCAGATGATCATGAACAAATAAGACCTGTGTGCAAAGGTATTTTGGCCTTCTTTGGGGCACACACAGCAATTTAATAGAACACATCTGTTAAGTATCAATATCTGTAAAGACCAAAAAAACCTAACTATTTAGGTACTTGGGGTTTGGCTATAACCATGGTCTTGTGTTATTGAGGAAGACAGCAGTTGTTGCTTTTTCTTTCAGATTAATGTCTCCTAATTCCCAGTCTACTTCAGTGTAATGCACAGGAGGTTTGCAGGGATAAATAATTTCTAAAGACATTAACCTACCTTAACATCTCTTCCTGTGATAAAAATGAAATGGCCTACCTCTCAACAATGGTAGTCTTTTGTTTAAAACAGAGCCATGTAATCAGGTGGATGTGGGTTTTAGTTATGTTTAACGAAAAAAACAGACTAGCTGCTTAATTCAACATCAAGAAAACAATGAAAGTGGTTTGTTCTCTCTTAGTGGAAGCAAATCTCTTATTTATATCTGTGATTATTCTGGCTGGCCCACTTGATTACTTTCAATGATAATAGAAGAATAGAAGGATAGGTTGCAGAAAGGGCCAGCCCTTTTAATTAAAGATTAAATCAGCCTGTTATTCTATTCCAGGTGTAAGGGTTTTTATATGTTTACCCTTTTCCCCTATATGTTTTTTAAGTCACAATTTAGTATTATTTTTGAGCTCTCTCACCCTACCTACTAGGATTACATGTACCCTTCAAATATTAACCCTCCCTTATGATGGATTAACAAAGGTCAAACATCCTCTGCCATTCCTTTCATAAGAAGTGAAATCCATTCTCTGCTCTTTGAATCCAGGCTGGCCTTCTGATTTGCTTTGGCCAATAGAATGAGTAACTTTGAACATTATTTCTGGATATAGCCTTAGCCAGATCTATGAATTTATTACCTACCTTTTCTTTCTTCCACAGGCAACAGTTTCACTATTTATTCTGCCAATACATAACTTGGGCCTTCTTTTCTTCAGTTTGCAAAAACAATTGTCTTGCTGTCCTTACCTTTACCAACAGTCTCCTCGAGACCCTTCCAACTTCCACTTGCCACCATTCCTAAAGCCAGGGCTACCTATTTTTCATGTCATGGCAGTATCATACTTCCTGTATCCTAGACCCTAGACCTTGACAGGTGACTAGACCCTAGAACTTCATTGTTTAAAACAGTGACCTTTTTATTCTCTCTCATAAATCTGTGGGTTGACTAGATTCAGTTGGATGGTTTTTCTCCTCTGTGTGATCTCATGTGAAAGCTTGATTGGACTGGAAACCCCAAGATGGCCCATCCCATAGCTGGCAGGTAACACTGTTTATCAGTTGCAAACTCAGCTGGGGTTTTCTACTGGGGTATCTCCATATGGCTTGGGATGTTACATCCTCCTTGCTGGGTTCCAAGAAGAAACGACCCAAGAGTAATTGTTCAAAGATGGAGAAAGTGGAAGCTTCAAATGCTCTTAACCTGTTAGACCCAGAACTAGCACAGCATCCCTTACACCACATTCTATGGGATAAGACTGAAGTAACCACGGTTCAGATAATAGAAAATGAACTCCATTTATTAGCAGAGAATTAGTGGCCTTCTTTAATGAACTCTACCTTCAAATATCATTTTACTTGGGGGTTCTTTCTCTGGTTTTACCAAGCCCTTTCTTTCTATGTATGCTCTGCTTTTCTACATTAGCAATCCAGACATGTTTATCCCTGTTCTTATATAATCTGGAAACATCACTAGTCACTAATTTTCTCAATATAAGATTACCAAAAACCCCACCAAAAAAGTATAGGGTATACTTAAAACAAAACTGGCCATGATAATTGTTGAAGCCAGGTGATGGGTACATGGAAGTTTATTATACTAGTTTCTCTACTATTAGTCCATAGTAAAAAGTAATACAGGGGAGTGATATTATAAATTGGAATGTATTCTTAAATAATAATCTTGCAGTCACCCCTGGCTAAGTAGCAATACTCTTAGCTTCTTAATAACTTTTTAAACTTCAAACTCCTGGAATACATCTAACATAGACTAAGTTACAGGGAACCTATTTAAATTCTAGGATTTACAGTAGTCCCTCCTTACAGTTTTGCTTTTCATGGTTTCAGTTACCTGTGCCCAGTGTCTCCATGCTGTATACATTACTCCTCTACCACCTATTAGTCATTTAGTAGCCACCTCAGTTATGAGATTGCCTGTTACGGTATCACAATGCTTGTGTTCAAGTAATCCTTAGAGAATCCCAGTGCTACATCACACTGTCTGTGTCATTCATCTCATCACTAGTCATTGTATATCTCCATCATCATGAGCAGAAGGCAAGTAGAGTGCAATAAGTTATTTTGAAAGGGGGAGAGAGATCACATAATTTATTACACTATATTTTTATAATTATTCTATTTTATTATTAGTTATCATTATGAATTTCTTACTATGCTTAATTCATAAATTATGCTTTATCACAAGTATGTATGTATAGGAAATAAAGCAGAATTTATATATAATGTTAGGTTCTCTCCAAAGTTTCAGGCAGCCACTGGCAATTTGGGAACATATTCCATTAGATAAAGAGGTACTACTGTATCTGGTTTTGATACTATAGGAGGAGGACACATAGCTTAATGTCATTGCCAAAACCTTAGGAGGAATACTTGTGTGGCAAAAACAGAAATATGTGTTGTGACAGAAGTAGTTTTGATGAGGACTTCATTATGAAGGCTAAACTTTGAGCTAATTTATACATTAAGACTTAAAGTGCCCTTCATAATATGTATAATATAATATGCATTATTTATCTAACATGTTTAATAATTACATCTGGGCATCATAAGCAATACAATAAAGTTACCTATTATCATTATCAGCAGCAGCAAGGGGTGGCCTGACTGGCACTGGCCAGTTTGACTCCGTGTAGGACCCTAACCCTGTCTGGATGTAGTAGTGGAATGGAAGAGGGCACAGAACAAGGACAATGACCGAAGAAGAACTAGCCGTAAGCAAGGACATACATACATGATTTTGAGAGTTCCATCCAAGTCACAGGAACAAAGTCTGAGTAGATGATCCCAACTCTATTGCTGTGATGTCTCCTTGCCAGTTGTAGTCTGTTTAGCTCACAAAGCTTACAGAGTCAAAAGAAGAATTAATTGAAAAGAATTACAACATTATTTAAAGCCAATGACCTATATCTCCAAAGAGCCTGTGTCCTTAGGCCTCTTGCTGTCCTGAAAAGTCACCACTGCCCTGAATAGTTCCCTCTTCTGACTTTATCATCCCAGTTGGTCACTTGATGGCAAACTGAAGCCTAGAAAATAACATCTATTTTCTTTTAAGTATTTGTGTATTGTTTTTCTCCCCAATTGGAATACAACTTTCATGAAGTCAGGACCGATGTCTGCCTCGTCTTCCATTGTGCCTCTATACTCAGAACAGTGCCTGACACATTTGCTAAATGACTGACTCTATGTAGAATGACTAAGTTTATAAATGTTCTGACTTCAAGGAACTTCTTTGGGTGATAGGTTCCCAAACTAGATGGATAAAAATCTGTACTTATTCACCATCTTGGTTACCATCTTATAAGATAATAGATATCACCTTCCAAAATGTTATCTGAGTAGGGATCATTTCTGTTTGGATATACTTTACCTTACAAATAACCAAGTAGAATGTCATCAGGTCAGTGGTTTCATAATCTGTCCTGGCCTGAACTTTACTTATTTTTCAAGAAAACAGAATTTTATTTTAAGAGGATTCTATTTAAATTATTTGACCTAAATCTTGGTAAAGATTTACATCAGTTAATATTCACATTAGCTAACATCTAATATATACTCAAAAGTATGCCATATATATATATACATATATATATATATACACACACACACACACATATATATAAATACACATATATATGTACACATATATTTAATACTCATATATATTTAATACTCATCTACACTTTATATCTATCTCTATCCTAACATCAGAATGGTAGTTGTTTTTCAAGTAATTAAATAATCAATTTATATCTAAAGTGATATACAGATATGAATATAGAAGATCTCTATCAAAAATCCAAAGCATGGCATAGTCCTTTAAAAACATTCTGGCAATAACTTTTATATAATACAGTCACTGCCATTATTTAAACATGCCCATAGCTGTTAATAGTAACTACTGGTAATATTTTTATAGTACTTTATAGTTTGAAAAGTACTTTCATACAGTTATTGCCCTTTTGGTCTTGACAATAACACCACACCTAATATATTGTTTCTGTTCCAATAAAAACACACCTAAGGTATTACTGTTTCTGTTCTTCAGATGAAAACAACTGAAGACTAAGTTTCTTGATTGACTTGGCCTGAATCATTAAGCTATAAGCATTCTTGCATATTTAAATGTAAAGGTACCAAAGTCTTAACTACATGTAAAGTATATTATTCAAAGCTTCAGTTTGTACATGCGATCAGACCCTCTACATATCAAGAGAGCCAAAGGTGATTCCAAGGTCACTGCCACTTGGAAACAAATGCCACTTGGAGTAAATAGGGTTAAACATGGCTTACAGTGTGCAATCTACAGAAGAATGAAGACCTTCTATGACTCAGTTTTCTTCTTTCTGAACGAGTTTTTAATCATTCCACCCGCTAGAATTCACATCTGTTCATGATGTAATGTTGTGGGTCAGCCTGGGTTCTGTCAAAATGAAGCCGGTATTACCAAATCCCAAATTACAGTGTGTTTTACTAACCGGTTTTATAGACTAGACATTTCACTCAAGCAGAAAGGAATTCCCACTGCACTTGAGGGGTAGCAGAGTCTCCAAAACAGGCTACTGGTTCTGCCTGACTCTGCCCTGCCCACTGCCTGCAGGCACCCCAAAGACAAAGGAGCTGGAGAAATTGGTGAAGATGAATTACAAAACCAGCCTTCTTGATTTTATTTTTCACTTATTTGTGGGAAATAGCTAATAGATGCCATGGTCTTTCACTGTGTTGCAGCAAAGAGCTCAAATCTAAAAACAAAACTTCTTAAAGAGAAAAAATGAAACTACTGACAGTAAAAGAAAATGAGAATGGGCAAATAGAAGAGAGAAAATCACATTTCTGATTTATTGTTAAAGGGATGTTAAGGCTGTTGCTTTATAAGATTCAAAATAATTAATATATAAATGTTCTATGCAGTTTAACTCACCAGTTTTCTCTGTCTTTACTTACCAAAATCACATCAAAATATGCTATTTTACTTCTTATGTAACCCCATCTGCTGAGTCATCATTCTGGATAAATAATTGAAAATCTATAAGTGAAGCAGAGGGAAATTAAGGGAAGATGCAAGACTACTAACATGATGCAAAGTGCAAGGCATGGTCTGAGGTCTTTTAAAGGCATGTTTATTCATGCATTAAATTTTTTTCCAGTTGCATTTTTTCCTGAGTATGTGTTTATGCTTGTGCGTAATGAGGGTATGAGAATTATGGCCTAACATCTGTAGCTGCTATAATTTTGTTTGCTTGTTCATCTATTTCTTGACACACCCAATAAATAGTGATTGCATGACTGAGCCAGACACTATTCTAGGCACAGGGATGCAGTAGAGAACAAGAGGGAAAAATTCCCTGCCTTCTGATCTTCATATTGTAGTGACGGAATTAGTAAATTATCAAGTAAACAAACATAGGTGACATAATTTCAGGTAGAATAACTTAAGAATAGATTTTTAGAAAGTGAGTAGGGTAGGATGCTATTTGAAGTCAAGCCTTTCTTAGGAAAGGCTACCTGAGCAGGTGACTTTTGAGCAGAGAGTACAGACTCAGTCTATCTGCTAAAGAACACCTAAGAAATCCATGATTGGATTGATGAATGGACACAATGCACTGATGTTGACAGTCTCCAGGGACAGGTTTCTTAATCACCAGGGCCTCCCTGGGTGCCTATCTGGAGAGAAGGGGTTCATGTTGAGCAATGCAACCTTGAAATGCAAAAAGTCAAAACACAGGCAGCAGTTAGGATGTGATTGTTGAGTCCAGTGTGGTGTACTCGCATTCTAAGATTGTCCTCTAGCTCAGGGACTCATTCATGTCAGAGCGTCTGGGAGATATGCTACAGAAAATGAGCCATAATATCCATGTCTCTAAAAAGTTCACACCTATCACTAATGAAATAAAACAAAACTTTAACAGGAAAAGGACATTTTATTTCATTTCATTTCAGTACCTCATTTCACTTCAAAAGCATCAAAGAATATCATCAGAGTAACATGGTTGTGGAAACATATTTGGCCTCTTTGATACCATTTTCCCTCCTATTTCACTAATGGAATTCCTCTTTCCTGAAGGAAACCCATTCTGTGTGGGTCAAGTGGAACAAGCTCACTCCTTGAAACAACAGCAATTCTCTAACCCAGTCAGAGTACATATGACTCAAACAAAATAATCAGTGAAGAATGGGCCTGTGATACAATGACACTTGCTAAAATCCTCAACAGAATATTTCTGTATGAGTCATTCAGAAATCTGTTTTTTTCCTACAACTGATAAAGCTGAAAAGATATGAGTCAAGAGCCATCAGTTGACATTCATGACTGTTTAGAGAGAAAGTGTTAATGAGGTAGAAGGCCACTGGGTTTTGATGAGATTTGTAAACCCCTGGATCCAGCTATACCTGAAGGCACATTCACCCATACACACCCCAGGTTAATGGATCAGTACATTTATGGGATTGTTTAAACAAATTTGTGTTGGCCTCCTATCATAAAAATTGGGAAAGACTCACAGAATAAAAATCAGGAATCCAGGGAAAATGTGAGCAATTGACCAGAAAAATACCAGGGCATCAAAAGTTACGACAACGGGCCATGCTGGAGGACAAAACAAATCCTCTGAGAAGAAAGTGAGCTGTGAACTTTGTCAGTTTGGCTCAGTGGATAGAGCATAGGCCCATGGACTGAAGGGTCCGGGGTTTGATTCCAGTCAAGGGCGTGTGCATACCTCAGTTGCAGGCTCAATCCCTGGCCCTGGTCAGGACTTCTATGGGAGGCAATCAATCAATGTATTTCCCCCACATCGATGTTTCTCTCTGTCTGTCTCTACCATTCCCTTCTACTCTCGCTAACAGTCAATGGAAAAATGTTCTGGGGTAAAAATTAACCAAAAAAAAAAAAGAAAGAAAGGAAGAAAGGAAGCTGTGATTGTTTGCAATCACATGTCATGAAAATGACAAGAAGGTGAGTGGCATTTAAGATGCTATGCTAAGGGTCCACTGCAAAGAGATGCTGTTGTTTTATTGTCCCTGTGAGATCATACCTCTCAACTGGGGTGACCTAGACAACTACAGTTTATTATTGTTGCTTGAAAACACTTTCTTTGATAGTTAACATTTTCAGAGAGGACCAGCAGCAAGCCATGGCTGATGACTTTCATATTCAGGACACATTTAATGTGTGCTCATTTTGTGCTAGCCCTATGTGAAGTAGGGACTGGAGGGACAACCATGAGATTGCTGGCTTCCTTTAAAATTTACCCAAATGGCTACTTGCACACCACATTCTTTGGCCTTTCCTGCAAACTTATAAAAGTGAGATATGAGTACCAGGAGGTTGCTTTTGAGGGCATAACATGACAAAAATATAAAATGTTTCCTGAAGAATGCGTATGAACACGATGAGGTAACTTTGCTGACTTGTGCAAGTGTGTTTCATGGAGTATCTTTAACATGGGCTAGAGACATTACCTGTTTATCTCTCTTGCTTTCAGTGTGGTCCTGCCTGGTTTCCCTTCTATTGGCAACTTGACCACCTCAAAAAAGAGGCCCAGGACAGGGAAATCTGTGAATCCCTCTGTGCCCCTTTTGCCAAGCTGGCTTTATTTCCTTGACAGAGAAATTGCCCTCTTCCTAAAATGTCTTGTGATAAAATAATTTTGCTCAAACATGAAGGCTCATAATAATAATATACATGTTCTTTGCATGGCACATAGATGTTTCCACAAGAAGTAGCTCCAGTTATGAGACATTATTTAATCCTCCTCTCCCCAACACACACACACACACACACACACACACACACACACACACACACATCCCTTTTCTCTCTAGATTGGCTACCTGAAGCTGCCACCCTGCATTCAGTATGTAAGGATTACATGTAGAATCTAAACCTGGAAAAGGGTTACAAAGCAAAAAGGCAAAGAAAAAGGTGGGAAATGGAATGGGGTAATGCCTTTAGGGGTCAAAGTGATGTAGCCATTTGGGGGGTCTGGGTACCCAAAGGTTCGTGACCCACTGTGGGTTCTTGGAATCACACAGGAAAGAATTCAAACCAAAGCCAACATAGACTTTAAAGTGAAAGAGCGTTTAATAGTGAAGCAGTGAGACAGAGAGAAGGCTGCTCTACTCCTCAGGCAAAGCAGCCCCTCCCTAGTAACTCTACTTTATTTTTTTTTTTAATTAAGGCCCATTTAATCCAGGGTATTTAATACAGGGGAGGAATATGAATATTCAGGATTTTTTCAGGAAAGAGATAGCAACTTCTCATTATAGCACCATCAGCCATTTTGTCTCCTTATCTGGGCTTTTAGTTTCTGATCATGGCAGTTTGGGGTGTGTCGTTTAGTATGTCTGCGTATTGCAATGAGCATATAATGAGGCTAGGAGTTACCTCAAGGTGAAATTAGTCACCCTGTGGGATTGAGCTGGTCTTCTGCTGGTTCTAAGCCATAAATCCATTGGGGGTTGCTCTTCCTATCTCTTTGACAGTCCCTATAACCTTATTGGTTACAGCCTTTCCTGCCACATACTCTATCTCAAAAGCATGATGATTCTGAAGGAAACATTTGGTGTCAAGAGGTTAATTCTGCAAGAGAAAGGAACATGTATGACTGTATGGGATTCCTACAAAAAAAGTATGACTCTATCCTCATCTGGATTTGACTTGTCTAACTATGCCAATCTCCATTCCCTCTCCTCAAAATTTTGCACTCTTCCAATATGTATTGCAACACTCAACAGAGATCATTTTGCCTCTCCTATTGCAACCAGGAATGTAGTTACTGGGGTGGCTGTGGGCATGTGACCGGCCACCGCAGAGAACAGAGGAATTCCACTCCTTCTCAGTCTGCAGAATAGGTAAGAAAGAAAAGGTCTGAATGTCACCAAGTCCTCTCACAAGAGGACAAAGAACAGAGCTTCTCAGCCTTTCCTACGGGCATGCACACAGTTAATTTAAACACATTCAAATTAACAGACTGTGTTGACTGAAGGGTGCATTTCTCTCTGTTTTGGATAAAAACTAATTTAAATGTGGTGGTACCAGGCTGAGAGCACATTCCTACAATGAAGTAAACAAATGTTATTGCCTTCACTTAGAGAGTCTTGGCCAATTAGGTTGATTATAGTGATCACAGAGACGTATCCTGAATGCACAAGGAAGTAGTATTGCTCAGATTTGTTATATAATATTTATAGACTCCACAGTAAAGCTTCAGATGAATTAAAATATACAATCTTGTATTTGCATGGACGAGGGGAATGTGATCCATATGTTTGTTAAAAGCAAGAAACGGAGCCAACAAATTCCCTGACATTTACATTGATAAGACCCTCTCTGAGAAATTGTAAACTCCTGCTGTAAACTGCTATTTTAAACAACGGAGAAGCAGCTCCCCGCTGTCACCTGAAAGTTTAACCCCAAATCACAATTTGGTCTTAGCTTGACTGTAGAAACTGTCTCTATGATTTTTCTTTGAGGTGGATCAACTTATGAAAGCAAATGGCATATAAAAATAGCCTGTGTTATTTCATATCTAGTTTGATTATTTTGTTATCATACCCAGTCTTATCAGTGAGCTGATTTACATAGATATTGCCAGGTTTAAATATGGGCTTTATTTCTATGACTATGAAAGGATGAGTCAAGGTCACTAAAGAATAAAGCAATTTTTAAAACAGTTACTTATTGTGTATGTAAAATCTATTGATATCATAACCGAGTTGATGAGAAAGCAGCCTATATAATAATGAGGTAATATGCAAATTGACCATCACACCCTCGCACAAGATGGCCGCCCCATGTGGTCAAAGATGGCCACCCCCATGTGGTCACAAGATGGCCACCACAAGATGGCCAGCAGGGGAGGGCAGTTGGGAGCCATTGGGCCGGCAGGGGAGGGTAGTTGGGGCAATCAGGCTGGCAGGGGAGCAGTTAGACATCAATCAGAATTGTGAGAGGGATGTCCGACTACCAGTTTAGGTCTGATCCGTGTGGGCCTAAACTGGCAATCGGACATCCCCTGAGGGTTCCCAGATTGGAAAGGGTTCAGACTGGGCTGAGGGACACCTTCCCCCAGTGCACGAATTTTGTGCACCAGGCCTCTAGTGGAATAATAAGATCAATGGTGAGGCACAGGGAAATTTGAGATGGAGAATTTAACCTCCTGGCCCAAAGTTTCCTCATGTGAAATAATAGAATTGTTATAAGGTGGTTTCATGGGATTTTCCAATTCTAACCATCTGTGAGTTTTGAATGTTGGGACACCAATGCTGTGGCAGGAAGCCCAGTTGAAGGGGGAGGGAAGAGAGGAGAATCAAGCATAAGAAAGATAAGCTGTGACAAACTCTGGTTTAGAATGACAGTCACTTGTAGTTATTTGAAAACAAGAATAGAGTATCCTCAAGAATAGTGTAAGACAAGATTAAAGGAACTGTAAGTGAATGAAATGGAGAAATATATATATATATATATAGTTTGGAAGAAAATGCTTACTTTTAAAATAAGCATTTACTGCAACTTCTTTTGCATAACATGTGACTTAAAGGAGACAGGTAATTGTTTAGGAAAAACACCTTAGTGAGCCTCTGGACATAAAAACTAAACATAATTGTGCTTCCATCCCAGATGCACACATGTCCCTCAGTCCCATCTAAAATTATAAACTTCAGCTCTTCAAACTGATGACTATATAAATATATATATATATATATATATATATAATATATATATATATATATATATATATATATATATATATATATATATATATATATATATATATTATTAGTCAGTGACAATGCCAACTTGGTCTTTCACCTTACTTGAATTTTGAAGCTAGGAAGATTCTTCTATGTGAACTCAGAAACATTCACACACTGAGACCACAGGTGAAGCCATATCATGGAATGACCTTTGTCTTCTAAAGGAAGAGCATAGGAAGAAACAGGTAGGACATGAGAAATCACCAATGTAAAGAGCATCTGGCTCAGTATCAGACTCCCTCTTGTTGGTGACATCCCACATGGACTTGTCCTGCATTCTTGTATGCATTTCTAACCTGGAGTTGGATCACTAACAGATTGTAGGGTACTGACATCGGCATCAATATATTTTGTCTGTTCAATTATTCCTTCCTTCATTCAATAATTACCTACAAGCTGCCAGACACTGGGAATATAATGAGGAGTATGCATAGACCATATACTAGAAATGTTCAAAGTCTAGTACACTAGTTCTCAATTTTCAAATACACATGCACCATTGGAGATCTTGATAAAATGTACATTTTTGATACTTTTATCAGGCTTTTCAAATAACTCTGCAGCAGGTGATGAGAAGATTTAATTTTGAGAAATTCTTGTTTAGTATATGTGCTCCCTTTTCTGTGGCTAAAATCCACCAGCTTCCCTGGAACTGAAGTCCAGTCCTTTCTAGGGCTTACCTCTTACTCCACCTGCCTAAACTCTTGCAAACTCTGCTGCTCCTCTGCACGTTCCCCAAGCTGCCCACAGACTGCCCCTGATCATGACCAAAAAATTACACAAAGAGTAAATAATATGTGTTTGGCGACTCACATAAATGAAATGGATTACTTTGGGGGAATATACATAATTCAGCATGTGGCACAGCACTGCCACATGTGAAGTGAAGTGGAGATCCGGTAGCAATCTGATGAATTTAGATCACTTCACTTAAGTAAGACAGACCCTAATATATTTCAGATAACTTTCTAGAATTGAATAGACCTTTACAAAAATAAAGCCACCTCTACTTGCTGTCCTTTGGTCTATTTATTTTGCATGTGAGAGCACAATTTGTGTTTAATTGGGAGCCACTAATACACGGTGGCAGGTACAGTCAGTATAAAAAATCTTCCCATAACACAGAGAGATCTAAATTATATCCATTTCAGAAAAAAACACTATCATATCTAATTGTTTCATGATACATAAAGAGCTTTATAAAAATATTGAGCAAGTAAAGCTAGGGTAAGGGTTGGTTGAACAGGTTCATTAGACTGATGGCAGATTTTGAGTGGAAATAATCAATGAATCAATGGATCAATATATACACAAACTTGTATTGAACACAAGCCCAGAGATGCATATGTATGTACCTAAGTCAACTATCCCATGGGTAGGAAAGCATGGCTGGAAAATAAATTGTAAAAAAAATTCTGATCTTTGGGTATTTTGTTTGATTTATTTCTTTCCATAATTGTAAAATGCACATGGGACTGAAATTTATGATCCCTATGCAATAGAAAAGCATAATCTTAAGATAGGGAAATGATGGGACCAACTGCTGCTTTCTAAAATGTGGTTAGAGTGTGTATTTAAAGAGGACCCTATCAGGCCTTTATTCTATGAAATAGCTAGACAAATAAATCTGAGGCATCTGAGGGTAATGGCATCTTGAGAGATAATGGATATTCAATCTGGGAGATGAGAAGGAGATAAAACCTTGGCTAGGGTATGTTTTTTATATTTTAAAAATTCAGACTGCCTATTAAACTGCTGGGTAGACTAGTCCCTATAAATTTTCAAAGGAGTGACCTGGTTTTCATCCAAGGGGCTATTGCAAATGAAACACACACTGCAAAAACTCTCCACAATTCTTCAAAAAATTTCGGGCCATTTCATGTAACATACACCTGATGCCTGGGGTTAGTCACCAGTAGTTCTTGGCAGAACACAATTTTTAATACTCTTAAAGGATATTCATGAAAGACTAGAAAAATCTCCATTAGATTTTCATTCAAACATGAGGTAGAGTCCTAATCTTGTTCACTATCAATTATTTTACAAACGTTAAAGTGGAAATACAGATAATTCTTATTAGTATTTTTGTTTGCTTGCTTCACCTAATTCATTTGCTGAGGGCATTCACTGTCAACCCACAGAACCCACAGCACCCAAGCCTTCAATGTGATGCCTTGAATGGCTTTTAGAACATTTATAATCAATATCACTACCTTTTTTACCACTTCTCACATTCATAGAAAAGCCAATTTTTCATAAATATCCCCCTACAAAAATATTTTTGTTAGTGGTGGAGGGATGGAAAGAGGAAGACAGTGTGCAAATATGTTCTTCATTACCTTACAGTTGGTAGGTAAAGTGCAAAGAGGCTTCCCTCCTTCCTGTATTTATGCTCTTTGTATCAATGTGAATAGTCTCTTCCCCGCATCATGAGATTAAATCTGTTTCCCCATTTCTTGATTCTTGGCTGGCCTGTGACTTGCTTTGTCCCAAATGATTCTGTTTGAGTAATAATGTGGCAGTTGGAGCCTCGGTCTCATGAGGCTCCCCCTCTTCCTCTTGATCTCCTGACTCCAGCTTTAGTTTAAACCATGGATATTTGGCTAGAGGATCAGAGACCAAATCAAGGAGATTCCGACAGCCCCAACCAACATCTTCCTAATCTATAGGCAGCTGACCTCTAAAGATGTGAGAGAGCCTAGCCAAGATCAACAGAGGCTCTATTTGACCTTCAGCTGATTGCAATTCCAGAAGAACTACTCACTTGACTCAGAGATTCAGGGGCAGTGAAACATTCTTATTGTTTTGTGATACATTTTTATTGTTTTAAGCCACAGGTTTTAGGGTGGGTTTTGTTTTTTGTTTTGGTGTGTGTGTGTGTGTGTGTGTGTGTGTGTGTGTGTGTGTTTCATTGTTGTTGGGTAAAAACTCATTGATACAGTTAGTTACATTGAAAAACAAATGAATGGAAAGAAATAATGATATTATATTCTTTCCTCAAGAACAATGTTTTCAGACTACCTCTCACATTTGGTGAGGGCCAGTGCTTATGTTCTCTTAGCTTTGAATTGGGAAGTACCCATGGTGACAGTGACAATGGCATTGAAATTACAAGCTAAAAAGTCCCAAAGAGATGTGGGTGGGGCTTATGCAGGTTGGGGAAAGTTTTATAAGCCTAATGATATTTTCTAAAAAAACTTCCAAATCTGTACTATACATCCAAGGCATGCATCTCATTATGCCATACATTTCATTAAGCTATAGGCTTCATTAGATACTTGAATCAAGAATCTCATTACACACTCCAGACACACATCTCATTATGCCATGCATCTCATTAAGCTCCCAGCCAGGAACAGATGTAAAATAGACAAATTTCAGCAAGGCTTTGATTCCAGCCCACATGGCAATCTCATCAACAGTGGAGCAATGGTGGACCAACAATTGGGTGATTTTTGAATGACATTTAACAAAGAGGAACCAGCTCAATCAGGCGCTATTAAATTACCAGGGAGAAAAAATAGCTTGGTGTCAAATTCCACTTTCCCGGTCCACTCTAGGAATGTGTTCCTACTGTCAATCAGGAATCACCTATCAGTGAAGAGCCGGAGATGGGGTGTAAGAGGGCATGTGTCTGTAACATTATAATCATCTGTCATGAGGCAGATATTCAGCAAAGGGAAGCATCAATGTCACCTTGAGTTTGGCTTCAGAAATTGTAGCTGTTCTGTGTCCCCAGCTGTAATCAGTTGTTTGGCATCTTCATGGATGGGTCCCCTGGTAATGCCCCTGGTTAAGAAATACTTCTTTGGTCACAAATGATAAAAACCCAACTCACATGAATTTAAGATTAGAATGTATTGAAGAGTCCAGAGGTGTGGCTGAGTTCAAGCCCAACTATTTCCAAAGGCTGAAACAACATCACTAAGACACTCATGCCTCTCTATCTCTCAGTTCTGTTTTGCTTTCTGTTGGCTTTGTGTTTAGCACCCTTTCCTGATGATATGGTTGCAGGTGACTCTAAACTTCCATCATCCTCAATTAAAGCAAAAGGTAGTATCTTTCAGAAAAGACAACTAAATCCTACCAGATGACTCTCATTAGTCAATTAGGGCCAAATGATCTTTCAGAGACCTATCTCTTTGTATCAGGGAGATGGAATAAGCTGAGTTACAACCCTGGGTCATATGCCTTCCCCTAAATGTAGTCACGGACTAAAAGAGGCTGAACACCAAAGGGATGCTAAATAGACAAAAATAACCCATGTCTACTTGTCCTGTTTTGTCCTGGGGATACTCATAGTTGTGATAGAGATTGTGCAATGTCTGTGCACTCTGAGAATGTGGGGACTCTGTCCTCCGTCACCAGGAAAATACTTTTCACTCATATTCCCAAATAAGTGGCATCTCTTAAACAGTTCAGAGCCAGATAAATGGCATGGATGTTTCTTAGGTTTTTGGAATGTCACAAAATATAAAAAAAAATGTTGAGTTCAGGCTAGTGAGTAAGCTACCTATTGATATTATTTCCATGTACCACAAAGTCTTCTTGTTTTGAATGGCTAAAATATTTCTACTAACTACTCACTCATGCCTCAATGCCTTTAGAATGTTAAATTAAGGAACATAAATAATACAAAAACAACAGAGGGTAGAAAATACAGTTTAATTCCACACTGAGGTGCAAATAACATGTTAAGTGTCTTCTTGAGAATACATTTTGGGAAAGAAAAAGCAGAGTCCTCAGAATACCAGACATTTGGTTAGAATAGTGGGGCAGGTAAGATATCTAATAATGGATAGGGAACAGTGGGGAGTGGAGAAGGTCAAGCAGTACTGAAGGCAAAATACTTCAAGTTCAAGGTAGGTCTAGGGTTGTCCACAGGTAACACTGTGCAACTCTAAATAAATAAAATTTTCATCTGAAAGGATAGTGATTTGAGGAGATTACACTATGAAGTGATGACCAACCAGAACCAGTTTTTAAAGAATAATTTCACTGAGCTATTCTAGATTCTGAAAAGACTGGGTATCAATACAGTCTTGATTTTATGGGTCCTTGTGAAGCTCTTTGCCTGTGAAAACATTGCAGTTTAAGTATTCCCTCCACATTCCTTTCACATGAAGTGCTGTATCAGTGATTGTCCAAAGTAGACAAAGCTGTTTCCTTTTCCAGCTTAACAGATTTTTTTCTAAAAAATAAAATCATTTAGCTGGAAGATGTTAGAGCAGCAGAGAGGTTGGAGTAACTGTTATGGGTCAAATTCTAACTTCATGTAGTAATGGACTTCCTCTGGTCCCACATTGCACTGAAACCCAAGAAATTAACTAAGTCTCATTTGCAGTTTTTACCGTAAGAACACCTAGAACTGGAAGAATTTGATACACTCCTGTTAATTAAAGCGGCAACATTCTCACATAGTTAAAAAGAAAACTCTCATCAACTCTTATTTATTAAGAGATAATAAGCACAAGGCCAATGAAGCATAAATAATGCAATTTTTAAATGACTTGTCTTTACTTTTTGTTTTGTTTGCCTTGTCTTTTTTTTACTCTTTCAATTAAAATGCTTGGGTTCTCATTCCACCTTTCATTTCTCACTCTTTTTTGGCTTTCTAAAACATACCCTCCTTCCATCTACTCTCCACTTGCAGGTGATTAAGAGAGAGTTTGTGTGTAGTGAAAAATAAAGGATACATGCTCCTAATTTACACTCTACCAAAGATTCAGAATCAGAAGTAAGCTATCTTCCACTTTTTGTCTTCTAAGTGTGATTTTGCAATTATAGGGTACAAGTCAAAGTCAAATTTGTTTGCATGTGAGCTTTGCCCTCAATGTTCTTTGAATGAAATGACATATGATTGTAAGTCCATGCCTCCCAGCCTGCCTCCTACCTTGCAGCTTTCTGAACAATATGGAGATGGGATTTGCAATGGTGTCAATAACAGTAACAAGACAGCCCATGGTCCCATTTCTAAACAATGCTGAGATGACTTTTTTAAATTGTTGTAAAGACACTTAACATGGGATATAGCCTCTTAAAATTTTTAAGTATCTAATGCACTATTGTTAATTATGGGTACCATGTTGTAAGAAGATTCTTTTTTCCCTTACCATCCTCTGTATGACAGGAAAAGAGAGTAAAGAAAAAATTCAGGACAAGGCAACTGATCATTTTCAAGACAATAGTGAGAGACAAAAAATCTTGGCATCTGGTTGTTAATTTCAAGTCTCTTGGGAGAGCTTATAAGCCTAGAATATAGTCACCAGTCACCTGATGGTCCACGTGGCTCAAAAAAAAAAAAAGATAAGAGCCTTTAACAGAAAAAAATATACTCTCAAGATTTAGGGGGGTTTTAAACTATGAAATATCTTTTCAATTCACAACAGCCCTGGGGGTAACACTTCCCTGTTTTCATTTTGTTGTGAAACTCTTGGCACTTGGATTGCATTTTACATAAACTATAAATAATATTTAGATATGCAAGGCTAAAAGGATTTGCTCACTTGGCTAAGGTGGTAGCATATGTAGACTTAAAAAAAAGAAGGCATTTTGACCTTTGGGTGAACAGTAGAACTCAAAATGCTATTGTTACAATATGACATGGGGAAAGCATGATTTAAATGTAAATCTTTTATCTCCCAAGCCATAAAAGACTATGCCTTGGAGGTATAAGAAAATTCAAGCTGTAATGTGGATCATATAAAAAAATTAAAACATTTAGTGCAGCACCAAATCTGCTTTTCGTAACTGCATTTAGCTCATAAAATACTTAGAGTCTGTAGTATTTTATATTTAAAATGAGCTGTTCTTTAACCATTTTGTGTCTGGCTCCTTGGCCTCTGGTTCCAAAACTCAAGACATCAGTGCTCTCCGCACACCCTACCCCCTTTCTCCTTCTCCTAACCTCCAAGCTCCTGTTGCACCTTTCAGGCTGCTAGGAGATCTGCCTTTGGGGTCAGATCTGCCCCCTATAGCTCTTCAGCCTTGTTCCCTCCTGTGTGAGCTACACAGATAACCAGGAAGGACTGAGTAAATAATGAAGGTCATATCTCCATTTTCACTTACCTTGATCTGCTCATAGCTTTGAGATAGAAGAAATAAGATTCTGTACTTCGGTCCAAGCCATGGGTTTATGACAGGTTTGTATATGGGCCACAGATTGGACACAGTTGGAACTGAGGGTCCTGCCCAGATTCTGCTCACCATTTTCCATATGGCTTTGTTGGTGCCATTTGTATCTTTCCAAGCCCAAGTACACTCTTCTAAACTTTTAGGAGAATCCTGTCATTCCCTTGTGTTTTTACTGCCTGCTGGTTTATCTGTTCCTGGCACTAATTTCCTAGAATATTTTGGTCTGATACCATATGAGGACCAGGCAGAAGTCTTCTCTCCTTGACATAAAAAGAAATGAATGTCTTGTGCAGCCCTAAGTGGGGCCGTTGTTTCATTTGGGGCCAAGTTCTCAGGGAGCAATTTAAATTAGGAACCACATCTTTTGTGTGTATTTTCAAAACTTGCACATAAGAGGCACATGATAAGTTTATTTGTTTAGTGAATATATCTCACATACTTCTGAATTTTAGTTGTATTTCTTTAACCCTTTACATAATCCAGAGTGTGTATAACATACTTTCAAAATATTTCTTGTTTCTTCTGCCTGCAATCTTGTGGATGCTACAACTTCTTCCAGGTTCTCCACATCCCAGATTAGAAGTGTCCCTCTCATAAACTCTTACTTCACCCAGTTTTTTCCTTCTTAGTCCTCGTGCAACTAATTAAATGATGATGTGTATAATTGAACTATTCCTTGACTGATGTTTCATTATTCAGGAGCTCAGGTCAGTGACAAACTTCTGTGGAACTCAATCTTTACATTCCAAAATCACTATGCACTCTGAAAGATAATAGCCTTCTTCATCTTCTCAATTTTTTTATGGTATGAATATATATATATATATATATATATATATATATATATATATATATAATTTCTAAAAAAATTATTCTTTCTTGGTTCTGCCACAGCAAACTTATAGAAAACTGTAACCCACAGGGATACAATGAATGCTTTAATAATATAAAATCACAGTGCTTGGCTAGGAGACCATCATCTGAGGTTTCGTCAATGCACTGGAAATCATGGCAGTCATTCTCCTCAACACCAGTGTCCTTTCTGCCTGATGGAGAAATGAAGGCAGAATGCAGCACAGGTAGTTAGGGGCTTCTGACCAAACAATATCAATCAGATTTCTAGGAAAACCTAGTAACATAACCAACATTCAGGTCTATGCTCCAACTACAGAGGCTGAAGATGAAAGTTGTTATCAAGTATCCAAGAAGAAAGTTATCACACACCAAAACAAAACATGCTGATAAGTATAGTTGTTTGAAATGCAAAAGTAGGAAAGAAAGAATTAAATTTCATTGAAAAACTTAGACTAGTCAAAAATGAAGCAGAGATCAGCTCCTGGATTTCTGTGAAGCCAACTCGTCCATTGCAAACACGTGGTTCAAACAACCGAACAGATGACTCTATACATGAACCTCACCAGATGGCCAACATAGAAATCAAATAGACTATGTAATTGAAAGCAGGATATGGAGAAGCTGTATTCTCTCTGCCAAAACAAGACCAGGAGCAGATTGTGGTACTGACCACAAACTGTTAATATCTAACATTACAGTAAAAAAGATCACTGAAAGAATCATAGTGCCCAGATATAAATAATTCCTGATGGATTTAAAGTTCACATAAAAGAGAGGTTTACACTGTTAAACTTAATTGACCAAGAGCCAGAAGAACTATGGACTGAAGCTAGAAATATTTTTAGAAAAGAATGTGAAAAGACAGTGCTGGAAGTAAAAAGAAAAGAAAAAATGAGATAGATGACAGAAGAAACACTGAAAACTGTTAAAGACAGGTGAGAGGCAAAAGTGAAAGATGACCAAAAAAAGATTAGAATTCTGAATGTAGTTTTTCAATAACTATCATGTAGAGATAAATAGAAGTATTACAGTAGCCAAAGTAAGGAGAAAAGATAATAACAAAAAAAAAAAGGAAAAACACAAAATCTCTACCAGAAGATTCAAGAAATTAGAGGAGAATCAAACCTAGTTTTGGAATTCTGAATGACCAAGAAGGATGTACACTATTTGACCAGGAGAAAATAAAGGGAAGGTGGAAATAGTGTACTGAAAACTTATAAAGAAGAGAGGGAAGGATGACACATATTTTTGAAAGATTCCTATGAGAAAGAACCTATAATTCTAGAAAGTAAACTGAAACCTTCCCTGAAAATATTGGGAAGATATATGCCGGGGTCCAGCCCCAGCAGGTCCAGGGGTCCCCAAAGGCGTGGACGGAGTCGGCGAAGAAGGAATGACACGGAGACAGGGTTCAGTTGATCAGCAGCCTAGCCAGGATCTCTAGCCCGGATCTCCAGAGAGGTTCTGCTTCGGATCTCCAGCGAGGTTCTGTAGCCATGTTCCCTCGCTAGGTTCTCCAGCCAGGTTCTGTCCAGGCTCTCCAGTCAGGTTCAGTGTCCAGGTTCCAGTCAGGTTCTCCTGCCAATCTCTGTAGTCAGGTTCAGTCCAGGATCCCTTGCCATGTTCTCCCGCTAGGCTCTGTCTCTAGGCTCCGAGGCCAGTCCCTCTCCAGGATCCTCCGGCATGCTCTCTCCAGCGAAGTTCTTCTGTCTCTAGGCTCCGTGTAGGTTCTGTCTTCTGAAGTCTGTCTCATGAGTTCTGTGTTCTGAGTTCTGTCTCTCTGTCTGGTTACATCTGTATTTATACCAGTTGATTCAATCCTATCAATCTCTATTACAAAGGTTAGGGCGTTTCTTATCTCCATTCCAGGGAGAAAAGATTATGTAGTTTAAGCATGATTGTTCGTAGTTAAAGGGATTAATTACCCGCCTGGCACTTACTTGAGGGGTTTTATTCCCTCCCTAACTTCAGGGGAAAATCCCTACCTGGGGATTCAACCTTTCTCGGAGAGGTGACCTTGGTTAAAACACAGCGCCAAGAAGGTGAGCAAACATATTAAGAACCGTATGCCATATATGCCAGGTCCCTTGAAACAGCAAGGATGGACCGGCTCCCGGCAAATTCCCCCTTTTTTATTTTTTAAAAGCAAGCATTAAAAAGAAAAACCTCAAATGCTCTCTTGTATCCATTTTAAGAGTAGGATTGGCGCTTTCCGCTATTACCTGAGTCCTGATCTATCATCCCAGGGAGAGCTTGCCAATCCTGCACTTTCCCAGGGTAGAAAGGCTGCAGTGGGGTTAAGGATAAGGCTCCTTGGGCCTACCTACTCCCATGCCATTACATTTACCTTTCCTTCCTCAGAAAAGCATGGACATACTTCTTGTATAAAACGTTCTGTCTGACTGGGAGTAACCTTAATTCCTCTGCTAGCAAGCACATATGTTAAAAGATCAATACAGAGTCTTTTTTCTTTAGACTCAGTATGGCACATCTTCTTAATCTAAAGATCAATACAGAGTCTTCTTTCTTTGGACTCAGTATGGCACATCTTCTCAATCTAAGGATCAATACAGAGTCTTCTTTCTTTGGACTCAGTATGGCACATCTTCTCAATCTAAGTTCTGTACTATCCACCTTCTTACCCTACTTATCCTCTATAGGGGGGTCTGTAGCACCCTGGTGGAGTCCTATCCGTCCCGAGTGTGGGGGTTTTCAATGGGGGGGGGGCTTACCTAGGGGAATCCTTTTCCAGGGGTTCCCAAAGGTGTGGACGGAGTCGGCGAAGACTATCCAACCTTTTCCTATGGTGGAGTCCTATCCGTCCCGAGTGTGGGGCGCTTACCTAGGGGTCCCTGTTCGGGCGCCATATGCCGGGGTCCAACCCCAGCAGGTCCAGGGGTTCCCAACGGCGTAGATGGAGTCGGTGATGAAGGAATGACACGGAGACAGCGTTCAGTTGATCAGCAGCCTAGCCAGGATCTCCAGCTAAGTTCTGGTCTCGATCTCCAGGGAGGTTCTGTAGCCATGTTCCCTCGCTAGGTTCTCCAGCCAGGTTCTATGTCCAGGTTCCAGTCAGGTTCTCCTGCCAATCTCTGTAGTCAGGTTCAGTCCAGGATCCCTTGCCATGTTCTCCCGCTAGGCTCTGTCTCTAGGCTCCGAGGCCAGTCCCTCTCCAGGATCCTCCGGCATGCTCTCTCCAGCGAAGTTCTTCTGTCTCTAGGCTCCGTGTAGGTTCTGTCTTCTGAAGTCTGTCTCATGAGTTCTGTGTTCTGAGTTCTGTCACTCTGTCTGGTTACATCTGTATTTATACCAGTTGATTCAATCCTATCAATCTCTATTACAAAGGTTAGGGCGTTTCTTTTCTCCATTCCAGGGAGAAAAGATTATGTAGTTTAAGCATGATTGTTCGTAGTTAAAGGGATTAATTACCCACCTGGCACTTACTTGAGGGGTTTTATTCCCTCCCTAACTTCAGGGGAAAATCCCTACCTGGGGATTCAACCTTTCTCGGAGAGGTGACCTTGGTTAAAACACAGCGCCAAGAAGGTGAGCAAACATATTAAGAACCGTATGCCATATATGCCAGGTCCCTTGAAACAGCAAGGATGGACCGGCTCCCGGCAGATATATATATATATATATATATATATATATATATATATATATATATATATATATATAAATTACCAGAAATAAATCAGATACAGATAGAATTATATCAAACCACAGAGACTGAATCTGTCTAAATTATAACAAAAATATATCAACAAACATGGAAAACAAAACAATGACCTATAGACTTGAAAAGTTCAATATCCACCCCTGTCTTCAAGAAAGAAAATGTCAAACAATGCAGTAACTATTGGACCACTGTTCTCATTTCCCACAGAAGTTATGTTCAAGGTAATGTATCAGAGGCTTTAACCTTATATAGAGCAAGAAATTCCAGATGCTCAAGTTGGATTCAGAAAAGGAAGAGGTAGTTGAAATCTAATTGCAAGCATTTGTTGGGTACTGGAGTGCTCCAAAAAATTTCAGAAGGTTAGTCCACATTTTATAGACTGCAGTAAAGTCTTTGACTGCATGGATCATGAAAGCCATGGGTTGCTCTGAAAAATATGGGAGTGCCTCAGCACTTGATTATAGTGATGAATAACCTAAATTGTGGGCAGGAAGTCACTGTCAGGACAGATTATGGAGAGACAGAATGGTCTCCTATATGCAAAGATGTCAGAGGAGGGGGCATTTTATCTCCCTATTTGTTAACTTGTATACAAAATACATATAAAAAACTAGGCTAGACTCTGAGAGAAAGGAGGAATAAAAATAAATAAAGAAATATTAATAACTTAAGATATGTAAATGATACCATTTTACTGGAAGAAAGTGGCAATGATTTAAAATGACCTCTGATCAAAGTGGAAGAAGAAAGTGCCAACAAGGACTGCATTTGAACATCAAGAAGACAAAAATCATGACTGCAGAAGAAATACACAACTTTAATAGAGGTAATGAAGACACTGACAGTGTTAAAGATTCTGTTTACCTTGGTTCAGTCATCAATTCAAATGGAGACTGCAGCCAAGCAATCAAGAGAAGTCTGAATCTCAGAAGTACAACAATGGAATAATTAATAAACATCACCAAGAGCAAAGATCAGAGACAACGGTTAACTCATCCATACCCTTGTATTCCTAATTACTATGCACTGATGTAAAAGATGGATAATGAAGGATGTTTATAGGAAAAAAATGTATTCACTTGGAATATGCTGTTGGAGGAAAGTTCTATGAATACCATAAAGGTGAACAAATGGGCCCTAGGGCAAGTTAAGCCTGAAACATCACTTGAGGCAAAAATAACAAAACTGAAGCTGTCCTCCTTCAGACACATCATGAGAAAACAGGGTTATTTGGAAAAGACAGTAATGCTGGGAAACAGAAGGCAGCAGGGCAAGAGGAAAACCAAATTTGAGATAGATTGACTCCATCAAAGAAGCCAGTCTACAAGAGCTGAGCAGGGCTGTTGAGGACAGGACATTGTAGACATCACTCATGCATAGGGTCACCAGGAGTCAGAGCCATCTCAATGGCATGTAACACACATAATTGAATATGTGTTGTTTCAGATCTATACTGTAACTGTAAGCCCATGAGAGCAAAAGTTAATATTTATCTTATTTCTCACTGCAATTGAAACACCAAAACAATGCTTGACATAGAAAGCATAAAACTGTATTTGTTATATGAAAGACAGAATCGATGATCTTCAAGCTTGTGTGTGTGTGTGTTTTCCTGGTTTGTCTAAAATATCTTTAGTTGCTCCTTCAAAATATCCTTTAAATTTCCCCCCAAATCCTGAATACTGGCACTGACTGTCTTTTTATGTTCAGTGTCTTTCTCTGAGCATTCGTTTATTGAATGAGCATAGTTAATGTTCCCAGTGTCTCACATGTACTTTTTCAGATTTTTGGTCAGATGGCTACCACTTTCCACAACTTGTATCAACAACAATAATAAAGCCTGCATCTAATAAGGTATAATCTATAATTTTCCTTTTAGGAATATAGCCTAAAGGTATCACTAAAAATTCAAGTAAAGTATCACATACACAAATGTTCTTCATTATTCTGAATAAGATCCTAACTGAAAAAAAAGAAAAAGAAAATGAACTGATGGTATTATGTCAATATTAAATTTTCAAAATAAAAAGTAACAAAAGATGCTCTTCACTGTATTATTTATAGAAGTGAGAAAAATGGAAATACCTACATGTTAAAAATAGGAGAAAGGTAAATTATACTGAGATGCAGTCACATGATACAAAATACTAGTAAAGAAGTCATTAAAATTGTTTATAA
Organism: Myotis daubentonii; assembly: GCF_963259705.1. NCBI lineage: Eukaryota > Metazoa > Chordata > Mammalia > Chiroptera > Vespertilionidae > Myotis > Myotis daubentonii. The sequence goes on from NC_081846.1 coordinate 24,226,199, forward strand.
AAATTTTGTTAAGAAAAATGGAAGAATGCTTAAAGTATATGGCAAAATGAAAAGTGTGAATAAAAATTCCAAATGCAATGTGATATTAGCTGTGTAAAACTATAAATTATTGATTATTTGTAGGATTATTGGTTATTTTTGTTTTTTGTTATACTGGTCTTTATTCACTATTTATTTAAAGTAATAAGTATGCATTAATTTTATTTAAAAATGAAAATATTTCAATTTCAGGTCTTCATTTTCTTTTTTCATTACTTATTGTCTAGGAAAGAAGAAATTATTTACCTTGTCTCATTAAGCCCTTCACTAGAATAGCAAGATCAGGGTCTAAGGATACAACAAACCCTGTGTCTGGATGTTATCAGTCTGCTTTTCCGATTCTTATCCATGTGCAGACATTCATTGCTGTTTTCTAATAGCTCAGAGTTACATGCAATAAGCTGCCCCTTGACAATGTGATGTTTTCCATCCTGGATGCTCAGTGTGTAAAATGTCAGCACACTGGCTTGGAGGCCAGGAAAACCTCAGTTTGAAACTTGACTCCCAACTAACCAGATGACCTTGAGGAAATGTCTAAATATCCCTGAGCTTTAGTTTTCTCACCCATAAAATTGGAATGTTAGTGCTTACCTTATAGAGTCGCTGTAAAGATAAAATGGGATAGCACATGTAGAGGGGGTTGTCTACTGCACTCCCAACATAGGAGACATCAGTATCGCTGTTGATATTATCTCTTGATTTTTTAAATATATTTTATTACTTTCAGAGAGGGAGAGAGAGATAAAATATCAATGATGAGAGAGAATCATTGATTGGCTGCTTCCTGCATGCCCCCCAGTAGAGATCGAACCTGCCACATGAACATGTGCCTTGACCGGGAATCCAACTGTGGCCTCCTGGTTCATAGGATGACACTCAATGATTGAGCCATACCAGCGGGATTCTCTTGATTTTTTTTTACACCCTGGGAGGTTGTCATGGAGTGCACTTCTCATTTCCTATAATAAATGATGAAAGACCTGAAGCTCCAAGACCTGAACATGCATCTTTTCTCTTACTCTGAGTTTTCAGTCATTCCAGAGAACACAACGGAGGGCAAATTAGAATATCATCATATCAATACTCTTGAGGTTTCAACAAGTCTTGTTCTTTCTTGAAATTCAAGCCATATGCCCACTTCTAGAAAACAACACTCCCATACCTTTCTTAATGATCATGCAATAAAGAAATTTCACAAAACCAAAGTATCTCCTTTGTTTTTTCTTCCCCATAATGCCACTCATGGAGAATGTCACTTACTGAAAATCTCCAGCTTGATATAACAAACCCTGTGTCTAAATTTCAGGTTTTTGTGGCACAAAACTGTTTTCTCCAGAGTATTATATCTGAGTCCACTAAGTTTTCCTGGCAAATCAGCACAGTCTTGCTGCTGAATAAGCCATGACGCGGTGGGCGGAGGCCACAGGAGAGCCAGCAGTGGCTTTAGGCCCCTTCTATTCCCAGCAGCATTACCTTGTTCCTCTTGAAAAAATTGCCTGGGGGAGGCTGAGAGGATTTGGAAAGGATAACAATTTAAGGGGGAAAAATATAAAAATAATAAATCCCTTTTACTTGCATTAATGTCTCCCTGAAAAATAATGAAATCAATTACTCACATTGCTTAAACAAGTACTATAATCACTCAGCCTGCAAGAAGGCTTACAGAACATTTAGTATGCTACAGGAAGAGGAGATCCTTCTTTAGTTCTTTAGTATTGCTGTGTCCTGACAAGAAATTGTCTTTCATAAACTACGCATTAAGTAGATCACCTTATACAGACCCATCCAAAATCAGGTCTGGAAACAAAATTGTTCTATGACAGAAGCAGAGCAGCTGAACAGTTTTAGTGGTCAGGACAGAGATAAGAAAGGGATTCCTAAGAACAGACCATGTCCCCAGCTTCCAGGGCCCTCCTACCTAACAGAACTTTAACTTCTTTCCTGGAAGCCCAGGATTACCCACAAGCCCCTAGTTCATGTCCTCTTGCAGAGCTGAGCTGACAGTCTATAAATCCCCTGTAAATGTTAGCTAACTGTAAAGATGTGCTATCCTTCTCCACAAGGGCATTTACATTTAAGAATAAATACGCTTTCAGGTTCCCTAGAAAAGAAGTTATAATGATGGAATAATTAACACTGAGTTTGAGATTTAAAATTAGTATTTATTTATTCCATAAACTTTATTCTATTTGTATATGTAGGCCCCACATCTCAAAGAACATTGAGATTTTTTTCCTCTGGTGATAAAAAGCTTCCAGTCTAATCTGAAAGTATTTAACCTAGTGATAAAATACCCTATAACCTGTCATCAGTAATGGTGGTACATGTAATACAGAGGAAGGACAGGGGGGAATCAAGAATGCCTGAGTTATGGGAGAGTGCTGACACTTGCCACCCATGTTTGCATCTCCTATGAGCCTTATTAGAAGCCTGAGTAAGTGTTATATCCATTTCACAGGTGAGTACACTGAAGCACAGAGGATTCTATTGGCCTGGCCAGGACAAAACAGCCCGTAATGGTACAGCCATGAGTGACACAGACCCAGAGTTCTACCTACTTAGTCAGAGCTCATTTTCTGTGTGCTCAGCCCAACTTCTTTCAAACTTGTCTAAATATTTAAATACTAATGATAAGATGTAGTCTTCTTAGGAGCAGGACCAATCAACTTGGATTAAGTGACACAAAACTTTCAAGGCAAATCTAAATGAAATCACCATAAAGTTGAAGTGTGTACTAAGCTTTCCCCTTCCTTCCTTCTAGGAAAAGATGGAAAGTGAGTTGGGGAATTGGTATTGCTTTAAAGTAGTCTGGAATTCAGAAAGAACACTGGGTGGTTTAACCATCCCTAACCAAACCCTCATTCAGGAGAAAATCAACCATTGACATCTGGAAAACCAGTGATATATAAGTGATGCTTAAAAATATAAATAAAAATGAAAATAGAGTAATGCTATTTCATTATTTCTATTATAAAGAGAAAGTCATTCTTAGAAAGTTAGATGAAGAGGAGTCTGATTTTCCAAAGCTCATAGAGCAAGATTTTGATGACATCTTCATTCCTTAAAGTCTTCAAGAATCCATTTGTTTATCCATTTAACAAATGCTTGAAGCCTCTGATGATCAGACACCACCATAAGACAAACGTGATACAAAGATTAATGCCACAGGGTCTTCCTTTCAAATATCTCAAACCTTGGTGGCAAACACAGCCAGGAGAAAGAGAACCTCAAGTTCAATGCAATTAAGTTCTATCAGGGCACATGATGGGTCACCTAATCCAGGCCTGGGAGCATGGAGCAAAATGGGCTTCCCAGGAAAGAGGTGAAATGACATTGAGGCTGACACAGATGTAGCAGGTGGCCAGGTTCAGAGAGAAGCAATGACTTTCTGGGCACAGGAAGCAGCAGCAGGAAAGGCATGAACAAGAAGGCTTTTGAGGAATTGCAAGGAGTTATCTGAGGGGTGGGGAGAGGTAAAGCAGGAGGAGGAAACAGAGGCCAGGAATAGAGGTTAATTTTGAACTTTTTTCTTGAGCATAGTAGAGAGCCCCTGAAAAGTTCAGAGCAGATATGCTGATTATCAAACTCACTTTAGACAGAATCCACTGCAATATCATACTATGTAAATGAGATTGCTTCTAAAGAACAAATTCTTTTCCTCGTTTCATTGAACTAATAGAGCATCAACTTACTTATAAAAAATATCCTTGGGTAATTATAAATGAGTATTATTTATTCATAAAAGCAGACCTAGCAGTCCAGTGATCTTAAAATTATAAAACTGCATTTTTTTCCTAAGGACAAATACTAACATTTTAGTAATTTAGACTGGCCTCTCTCCAATATGAGGATTTACTCTACCAGCTTTAACTGATTTGCTCGCGACATTAGTAAGCAATTTTGGAATTGTGTAATCAGAATATAAATGGATCTTAATAGCCCCAAAGAATTAATATGTCTGTTACAATATGAGCAATTTATTCCCTTCACACCAGTAGATTCTGGTTCAGTGATTATTAAATTCTGGATTATTTGTAGGAAAAACATTATACGAACAAAGTCGTCTTTTAGATTTGCCTATTTTGTTTAATTTTGTTTATTTTCATTGGGTCGCTTCCATCGATCATAAGTCATTCACTTCTCAAATATTGGGCATGGTTATGTGCCAGACACTGTGCTATTCATTGCAAGGTCCTAGATGACGAGGACTCGGCTCCTGCCTTCAAAGGGATCACCATCTGGTGAGGGATATTGGGATATAAACAAACCCCTATTAAACGATGCAATAAATCCCATAATGGGAATTTACTTCAGGGGTTATGGGAATACAGAAGAGCAAGAACCCAACTGTCCAGAGGGTGAGTTTAGGAAAGGCTTCCCAGAGAGGTGGCTTTGACCAACCTGATGAAAAACTAGCAGATACAAGGCATTTCAGGCAGAAGAAATGAGAGCATAAAACAATGTTGAGTGTGTGAGAGAAGTGTGATTAGTTCAGACAAAAATTTCTTATGAAGAAAAGATATGGTGAATAAAGGATAAGAATATAGGTGAGGCATTCTCATTCGATGCAAAGTTTCTTGTAGGCAGCTCAATTTCATGCTGGCTGTCAATTTTTCTAAACATGGAATGCTATTTATTTCTGTCCCATAATTCCCAGGAGGTGTTGACATCCTGATCAAATGACAGGGAATTGACAGATTCTGGGATACCCAGCAGGGAAGTGTTATGTCTGCCCTCACACAGTTTCTACTATAATGAAATGGTGCTCAGCATCTCCCAACATGTACACTCAGGTGAATTTAAGAAAAGGCACTTGCAATTAAATACAGATCATTTTAACCACAAAAGATGAACAAATATAACTTAAACAATGAGGAAATGAGGTTGGAAAATAATCTATCCAAAATGTGTGTGTGTGTGTGTGTGTGTGTGTGTGTGTGTGTGTGTGTATGCATATGTGTGTCTATTTTCTTTTGTCCCCATCCATTTAAGCAGATGTATGGTTTTGGAGATGTATATCCCTGGAGTAAGGTATTATCCACAATTGTGCAAGGACAAGTGGTTTCAAAAACTTGATTTGAACATCAAGAGAAAACACTGGAAACTCAGAGCAAGACATTTGTGTTATAAATCTAAAAGTGGGGAAGAACCAGGATGATGTAGGAGTTGGTTTCTAGTCTGGAAAGAGAAATGGAGGGAAAGAAAAAACAGGAAAAAAAAAGCCTAGTTTGGGATTCCTGGCCTGGACACTGGGTCCAGGGTTGTGGAATGAATCAAAGAAGCTACAGAATATGTCTGGGGCGTTGTAGAATGAATTTAGCCAGAGGGGGAAAAAACTTTCTTAGAGAAATCACCCCATTCTTAGGAATTTTAAGCTCTTTACAGGCCACAACTAACTAAAGGAGGGCCTGAGAGAGCCCCTAATTGGGCTCCATGGCCACAGAGCAGTAGGGTAAAGCAGACCAAAGCATTCTGCGCATCCAAGAGAAATCCAGAAGAATCTGGGTGACTAAGGACTGGTAGAGGCCCATGATGGGGAAAGAAAGGAAAACAGTTCTCAAATCTTACACAGGTGTCCTCGGCAGTAGGGGCAGTCACAACTGAAACAAAACAAGTAAAGGGGATGACACAGGGCCTGCAGGACTGGTCACCCTTTACTGGTCACCATTCAGAGGGATGTCAGGCAGAAGATGCACATGGACCAATACAAGCCTACCCTGTATCCAGAGCAGAGGGTTAGGGGTAGGAATACTGAATTGTTGGAGTAGCTACCCACCAGTGAGTGACTTTTAAACCACACATGATTGTGTTACCTTGATTTGTCAAAGCTATGTTATCTGAGGCAGCAGAATAGGATCTCATGAATAGAGTAGATTTCGGGTATCCTAATATATAAAAAGCCAGGGGCCGTCACGACATAAATGACTGAACAAATGACTGAACAGGAGACTGCGTGGGGTGACCAGGCAGGCAGAGGGGGCAGTGATGTATGATCAAACATCTGGGCCCTGGGCCCCCGCCAGGGCATGGCAGAACTCTGGGTCTCCCACGATCGGGGATGTGGCTGTCCTTCAAACCCGGGGCCCAGAGCTCCCTGTTGCCACCACACCCAGGCAGAGGGGGAAGTTAGGGGCAACCAGGCCATGGGGGGGGGGCAGTGAGGGGCAATCAGGCAGGCAGGCAGGTGAGCAGTTAGGAGCCAGCGGTCCAGGATTGTGAGAGGGATGTCTGACTGCCAGTTTAGGCCCAATCCCCAGATTTGGTCCTAAACCAGCATTGGACAACCCCCGAGGGGTCCCAGATTGGAAAGGGTGAAGGGTGGGCTGAGGGGACCCCCCCATGAACAAATTTTATACACTGGGCCTCTAGTTTAGAAATAAAGTAAATTTCATTTCACACACCTGAACTTATCACGGCACAATTTATCTCTAAGTCACGTGTATTCCATCTTAAAGGAGGCAAGTGGAGCACCCACAAGGGTCTCTTCTAAATTCAGTGGAGCATCAAGGAGCTGAGCTGATGGGAATAAAAACAGTTCAGACAGCTTTGCATTAGCTATTAATCATGAGACCAGAAGAAATGAGTCAGTCCATATTGGAATCAAACCAACAAGCTGGAGTTTATTGGCACTTTCCTATAATTCTCTTCAACCTGGATTAGCACCTAGGCTGAAACATAAAACAAGGAGCCTTAAGTCTCCAGGGGTGGGAGAGAGCTGTTTCACCTCCAATTCTGTCATTCTAACAGGATGAAGAAACTTGGGGGAGCATAAATAAACAGACTCTTGGTTCTATGTGTTGCCATGGGACATCTGGGTGGACCATGATTTGTCCCAGATACCTGAGGAGTCCTCTCTAGATAGGATTTTCTAATGGACACATTCAGGGTGCTTGTCATTATAAAACCTGATGAGACACTTGTGGGAAGAGTATGAGGGAGGCCCAATTATGTCTTAAAGGACTAAAAGGACAAGTAAAATGTAGTGATCCCAGAGGGCATTTCAAGTCACACTTTTATAATACGTGCAGGTAGCAACAACACCTTGAGGGACACAAACTAGATATTTTGGGAGATAAAAACTAAGCTGTTTCTCAATGCCAAGTGTGCCATACAGAGAAATGCTGCCCCCCATTCTAAATATCTGAGGTGTAAACGTATTGCCAGGGCAGAAGAAAAGGTGTCCAAAAACCCTCACATTACCCCCAAACTGTATGAGGAAATAACCTGGTCAATTGGTTGGCTCTAGAAAGATGGGCTTCTTTTCAATGTAGTCATTATGTGTAACTGGAGAAAACAAAATGGATCTCTACAAGTCAGGACCTAGAAACAAGTGTGTAATTACTAATTATACACTTAGGGGTTTATTCTCCCCTAGATACACATGCCCAACTCCCACCAAAATTAATCTGAGCCGCATTCAAGTGTGGAGGGGAGAATAGGCTCCCTGGCTCTAACTGCAGAAGTAATGAAATTCCCTTAAAAGCCCATGTTGCCTCATAATAATACTACAATATTGAAGCTCAAGTTTGTTAAGCAGCAAAGACTCAATACAACTATTCACTGTGAAGCTTTCCCAGGAAAAGACCCCAGTGTGTATTGAATATTTTAGTATTTTCTTAGAAATGATTAGTTTTTTAATTACTTTAAGTAGGAGGAAAAGAACCCCTTTCATAATTATTCAGGTGAGGGGTAAGTTATAACCCCTTTGGAGTTGAAGATGGAGTTAGAAGTTGGGTAGAAGCAGGACTTTACTAAATCCTTAATTTTGCCCTTTACTTTTCAAGCACATGAAGCAAATATTTCTTAATGAATGAAATAATAAAATGACACACAGCAAAGTGTGTGAGGTGCTATTATTTATAGTGGAGAGTTGGGAGTCATAAACAATATAAAGTAAGAGAATCATGCTGTACTTTTAAAAATAGAAACCTGATTGCTCCTCACTGTACTTAAGCATAGTTTTAAGTTAATTATTTTTTGCTTGTAGATTAATACTCATTGGAGAGAAATTAGAAAAAAATAAGGAAAAAATAAAACTCCCTCTTAAACTCTACCACCCAAATACTATCAACGTTAATATTTTCTAATTTTTGACTATTTGGCATATACTTTTTTCTTACTAAGTTAAAAAGTATTGAACTTTTTGACATGTGTTAGGCATTTTGATTTTATATTATTACATAATCTGTGCAAACATTATTTTAATCAATTTGATCATTAGAAGCATTATTTTAATTTAACCTATCTTTTGTATCAATAGAAAATAGTATGAGGTGTACATTCTTATACTTAACTCAGATGTATGAGCATATTCCTATAAGTGAGATTCCTTATAGGCCATTTTAATAGGTTTTCCTTTTATTTCTGTGTGGAAAAAGTGGTGCTAGGACATGTTTAGATACTCAGATGGTAGAAATAGAAATACAGTGACAAGTCAGTTTTCTTCCCATCTTTGGCCCCCAGAAACAACCCCAATATCAGTTTATTATGTGTATTTTCAGAAAGAATGTGGTGTGAAGATTTATTTTTACAGATTTTTAGTGCAATGTACATATTTCTTCCCATGCATTTTTATTAGTAATACCAAGAATGAGCTACTGGTAAGTGCAAAACTTACTGGTAATAATGGCAATTGTCATCATTGTGTTTACCTGGCTTGCACTCTTTCTTTTTCCCCTTTCTTCTTGGGACAAGGACCAAAGCTGGGCCAACTACAGTATGCCACACTCCCAACACTGAGAATAGTTCAAGGATTGGCAGATGACCCCAAGGTCAATAAGGGACATCCGTGCCATACATATGTTGAGCTGCAGAGGTGCATCCAGCTACTTGCTGGTACAGCTCTGCATTCCTGGTGCAGGTTGAGGTTGTAGAGCAAATGAGCCAGTTCACACACACACACACACACACACACACACACACACACACACACACCAGAACTAAGGAATAGAAGACAGCACCGGATGGCATCATTGAACAACCACACACAATGTGATGTCAAGTCACTAAAGCTGACAAATCTACATCTTTAAAACGAGTTTGAGGTATGGTTTTGCCATCTATAACTAAATCAAACTTGAATCTATAATAATAAAAGGCTAACATGCTAATTAGACTGGATGTCCTTCTGGTGTCATTCTGGACATCCTTCCGGATGAAGGGCCAGACCGAAGCCCAGGTCCCAAGTGCCTGCTGGTGGCTGGAGGGCAGCCCAGGTCCTGGGTGCTGGAGGGAAGCCAGTGCTGGCAGCCAGGGAAGGAAGGTCTACTCTTGCACGAATTTTCGTGCATCAGGCCTCTAGTTCGACTATAAAATATGACCTTTTCATGTGTAACAACTTGCCCACAGCAATAGAGAAGACCCAGACATTGCTCTGGTGCCAGGGAAAAATGCACCTAGAGAGAAACTCCCAGGATGACTGCCTCTGTGAAACAATGACTCGGGAAACTATACAGAATGTGCTACAAAGGCTATGCTGTCCACCATGTGTGGGCAGGTGTCTGTGCACATTGGAGACCGGAAAGCTCTAGCAAACACCCAGGTAAAACTATTAAGCCTCTGTTCGTTCCACTTAGCTTTGTCTTGTTATTTTCATACCAGTTTTTGTTTTCTTTTCACTTTAGCTTACTTGAATTAGAGCAAGAATATAGAGCAACTACTCAGTAACCCTGAGCTCTGAAACAGAGGTTAAGTATAATTTAAACAAGGCTTGCTTTTCTGGGTAGTGAATATCTATCTCTGGTGTATAGACTGATCCTCTTTGAAATTTGCACTTGGAAGGCCCGTGATCATCGTGATAGTCATTCATCTGTGGTGATGTGGACAGTGCCTGTCCTTAGATTGGCCTATGGCAGACTGAGTGGGGAAAAGCAACCTAGCTTAACAAAGATTTAACATATCTGCATGGACAAGCATGACCTACACTCATGTACACATCTGCACACACATACTCATATGCACATATACACAAATGCTTGCATTTATAAATATGCCAGCCTTAGCAAGTTGGTCGTCCACCATTGTGACAATGGCATTCACTGTGGGAGAGGAAGAAAAGATTGGAACCCACCCTCAAGCTTCCAGTGTCTCACTTGAACTTGAGTTTACATATCAAAGAAGGAAAATGAAAAATGTGCTGGCATTTTGTCATTTCCTGACAATTATTATTTGTAGCAAATCCCCAGGTAATTTGGACTCATTAATGCTCAGATGACCATAATCTATTTGCTCTATTTAGCTGAGCTATTGAGTGTTCAGAGATTTAAAAATGCCCCCACCCTCTCAAATCTCTGCTTTCTGTCTTTTTGATATGAATTGTAGGAGCAAAGTAAACAGAGGGCTCTGTTAGAATTTCCCTTTTTACAAATGAGCCGTAAAATTGTCCATTAATCAGTCCTGGCTCCCAGGGGCCAGTTTGCATTGTAGAGTTTTCCTTTTCCTTTTCTGATCCCTATTTTGTTGAAGTGATTGCTCAGAAGTAAAGAGAAAAAAAAGTCACAGAGCAATAAGCCCCAAAGAATAGGCTTAAGAAAGCCAGGATTTTTTTTGTGTGTTTTTTTTTTTGTAAACAGCCTTTGGCCTGAGCCAGATTCTCATCATTCAGCACCATTCAAACTTTTAAAATTTACTCTGTTAACTTTAGACTGCTTTTAAATTACAAAATAGTGCTCTCCCCTTCCCAAAGATACTCTAACAGGCACTACTTATAAGTTCTTAGATCCATTAAAATATACAATATTTAAAATATATACTATTTAAAATATATAATATTTAAATTAGAAAATAGTCACCTCCCCTTCCCTGAAGATGTGGTACTCAGATAGGTATTACATGTCAGCCTTTAGCTTCATTAAGAAAAAAGAAACACAAAAACAAAACTTAGAATCTATGGGGTCAAGAATCCATGAGCACAGAAATAATAAAATTCTGGAGGAATTCACTCTGAATTTGATATCTCAGGGCTTCCCTACCTTAATTGATACACTAGATGTCAGTCCTGACAGTTCTTGCATTTATCTTGAGGGTATTTCCTCTAAATGACAGAAGGAGGAAATATATATCAAACTCTGAGCTGTCTGAGAGGAAAACAGGTCTACCTTCTGGCTGCAGCCTTCTTACTGGGCAGCTGTTTGTCAAGGCCAGCCTCCTGCCTACAGGCATTTATCCCATAAACTGGATTTCTTACCCTCAGCAAGACTTCCCCACATAAATAGACACTATATTAGCAGATAGACACTATATTAGCAGATATATATATCCTACATAATAAAGAGGTAATATGCAAATTGACCATCACTCCTTCAGACAAGATGGCCATCCCCATGTGGGCACAAGATGGCCACCATAAGATGGCAGGCAGAGGAGGGCAGTTGTGGGCGACCAGGCCTGCAGGGGAGGGAGGGTAGTTGAAAGGTACCAGGCTTGCAGGGGAGGGCAGTTGGGGGTGGAATCAGGCCTGCAGGGGAGGGCAGTTGGGGGCAACCAGGCCGGCAGGGGAGGGCAGTTGGGGATGACCAGGACAGCAAGGGAGGGCAGTTGGGGGCAACCAGACTGGCAGGGGAGCAGTTAGGCATCGATAAGGCTGGCAGTGGAGTGGTTAGGGGGTGATCAGGCTGGCAGGCAGAATCAGTTAGGGGCAATCAGGCAGGCAGGCAGGTGAGTGGTTGGGAGCCAGCAGTCCTGGATTGGGAGAGGGATGTCCGACTGCCTGTGGGATTGGGCCTAAACCAGCAGTCGGACATCCTCCAAGGGGTCCCAGATTAGAGAGGGTGCAGGCTGGGCTGAGGGACACCCTCACCCCAGTGCACAAATTTCGTACACCGGGCCTCTAGTATATATATATAATTTGTCATCAGTTTTAAGTGTAACAATAAAATAAAGAGTTAATGCAAAAATTGGCTTTAATGGGACTGTAACAAAAAAGTTTTCTTTGTTTGGTTTGGGGATTCTGGTTTTGTTAGGTTCTGAAGCCCCCTCCTCCCAACTTCCCTTCCCTTCCCTTCCCTTCCCTTCCCTTCCCTTCCCTTCCCTTCCCTTCCCTTCCCTTCCCTTCCCTTCCCTTCCCACTGTTTCACCATTTGTATTTTGCCCATTATTTACACTAAGCTTTAAACTTATACACTGTCTTAAGGGATTTCTTTATTTTTCTTCACCTTTTTCTAAGGCTAAACTGTTTGTCTAACCTGGGGGAGGGGGAGGAGTAAGAGGGAACAGAATAGCCAGCAAAAGTTTTTATTTCTAAAGGACAGCCACTCTGAGGTTAACTTGGAAGCCAAATAGTTTTAAAAGTTGACATTACATTGAGTCGAGGTTCAGTGCTGTAGTGTGGAGTTCCCTGGGTAAAACACGGCTATTTCTCCTGGAGGCACCTTGTTGTTAATCTTTGAAATAACCCTCAACTCTTTAACTAAGCTGAGTGTGACTAACCAGGAATCCTTCTTCAGTCACTAATGTTATTTAGATATCACCGTTGGAAATTAAATATATTGGTCTGAAATGATTAATTGTTCCAGAAATTGGCGTCTGTGAAAGTGGATGGGCCTCATCATCATTCTTTTACTTGGTGAGAGCTCCTCCAGTAATATGGCACTTAGGCACATAAAATTCTGGAACGTCTGGACTTGCATTTGAAGTGACTCACTAACACCTAGTGAACCATTTCTCTCCTTTGGAGACGACAGAAGTGTGAGTTCCTTGAATCATTGATTTTGTTAGCGCAAACATGTTGGATTTTGCTAGCCTACCCTAAGACTTTATTAGGCTACCTTATTTTATATGTCCTTCAGGCTTTGGCAGTTTTGCACATTTAATTGAAAAACATTGGCTTCCATGAAAAAGAACTTGCTTAAATCAAAAAGGAATGCCCCATAATCTCTCTGATATTAATACTTGGATGCCTAAAAGTGCCTGCTGCATCCCAGGGTGTTGCATTTATGCAGTCCGGGTCTGACTTCCTATCCGTCTCAGTCAAGCTGGGTGAAATCTCTTTATGGAGAGGAGGGTCAGGCAGGTGGGGGCAGGATGCTATGTCCAGAATGGAAGCCAATAGAGACCTTCATTATGCATATTTTCATTGGCACCTGTGTCACCCAGACAAACCTTTCTCCTTGTCAGGATATGAACCTGCCAAGTTGCTCCTTTCCTGTACCCAGACCCCACTGACTTAAGGCATTGGGCTCCAGAGTCTCCCCCTCCTTACTTACACTATCCTGTCTACAGAACAGGGAGGGATGTCCATGTTACTCAAAAAAGCACTCATTGTGACATGGGTCTCTTCAATGGTTCCTGCACACAGGGAGTTCGTGGGAAGCATAAGAAACCCAGAAGTCAGCGTATTTTTTTTTTAATTTAAAATGGGAGCTACTTGGGAGCTGTGCTAGCGCAGCACTTTCTACACTGCTCTGTCTGCAGGGAGGTTGAATGATGCGCCTTCCCCCGCACAGGGAAGAACCCGCACATGAAATGAGGAGACACAGTTGCTCTCCTCTGTGAACTGTTTGAAGGGCAGACGATTCCTGGTCCATCCATTACCATGTAAATAATTAAACACCCTGAGCCTGCAGCCCAGGTTGGGAGGGCTGTGAAGGCAATTTGTTGTAAATATTAGTGAGGGAAAACTCAGTCAGTCATTAGCTCCTCCTAGTGGCTCTCTGGCCTTCACTCAGGGAGGCAGCAGAGGTGTTGCTGTTCTTGAGGAAGGAAAACCCTGATTGATGAGCAGCCTGAAGTTTCCTCTGAAGTGACAAGAACTTTCTTCACCTCTCAAGCCCTGGGATGTCACTACTCAGAGAGAGCTGTTTTACTCCTAAACAGGGAATCTGAATTGGTCAACAAACTACATCGGCTTAGCCACAACAGAGCATGTGGCATTCAAGAGAGATGGCCAAGCAAACCTTTATGTATAATTCTGTCAATTAATAGAGCCCAATCACAATTATTTTCTCTTCTGAAGGTCAGTAGAGACATGAATAACCCTCAAAGACAAATAACATGTTGAAAATTTAAATTTGACTTTTAATTATATTTTGCTCTTGTGTGTGACTGAAGAAGACACATCTGCCATGCTCAAGTTTAGCCACTACAAATAAAATAACAAGGCTGCACCTGTAAGGAGAGGGAGAGAGAGAGAGGGAGAGAGAGAGAGAGAGGGAGAGAGAGAGAGAGAGAGAGAGAGAGAGAGAGAGAGAGAGAGAGAGAGAGAGAAAGAGCTGGGAAACTATCCAGTTTCCCCACCCTGCCCTCCTACGCAAGTACTCTATGGAAACTACTCCACATGGTGAATCACAGAGCTCTCTGGCTGATGCAAGGGTTCACCATCCCCCAAACCTTTACTGGATTAGGTGAAAAAGTCCAGTGTTTGAATTTGAAAGGATGTTTTGGCAAGAAAAGTAAGCAAAAGGAACTGAAACGTCAACAGAGCCCAAATTATATAGTGGGCATCATCAATAAACTTGAAAGCACATTTTTTCCTTGGGTAAACTCAATCTAACATAGCCTACCCAGAGATAATCCAGGCTAGTTGTAGATAGGTGAGTCTACACAGTACTGAAAAAAAATAATTAAGGAAATCTCCTTATTCTATCAAAGTGCAAATAAATTAAATAGAAAGACATTTCAGCTACCAATCTTGCTGCTATGGGTCAATCACCTAGTTCTGCGATTGTTTAAAATATATTTTATTGATTTTTTACAGAGAGGAAAGGTGAGGGATAGAGAGTTAGAAACATCGATCAGCTGCCCCCTGCACACTCCCTACTGGGTACGTGCCCGCAACCAAGGTACATGCCCTTGACTGGAATCGAACCTGGGACCCTTGAGTACACAGGCTGACACTCTATCCACTGAGCCAAACCAGTTAGGGCAAGTTCAGCGATTTTTAACCTATTTCATCTCATGGGACATATAAACTAATTAATAAAATTCTGCAGCACACCAAAAAATATATTATTTTTTTCGCTGATCTGACAAAAAATAGGTATAATTTTGATTCGTTCACACTGGACAGCTATTGTTATGTTAGCTGTTGTCATTTTTTTTTATTTGACAGTCTAAGGGAAAAGAGGTCAGTGCCCCCTGAATAAATAGTCAGGTATTGCATGTTTTAAAAATCCTTGCAGCACACCAATGTGCTACAGTACACCAGTTGAAAATCACTGACCTGGTTTGATACATGATCCATAAGTTACTCCACACTGAGTCAATACACTATTGGTCTTATTATTGTCATCAGTAGGCATTAAAATCCCACCTCTTTTCTTGCACTGGAAGGTGACATGGTTGAAATGAAAAGGTTATTCCAAATATTTGTCACATTAACTCACCCAGCATTGCTTAGACATACCAGAAAGCACCAAGCCTTTATGTGCAAACTCGTACAGACACACACTATCCTGGGGCAGTATTAGAGCTTTAAGGATAATCTGAGCTTTCCTATAATCCCAAAGCCCTAGAAAATCAGCACCTCCATTGTAAGATTTTCCATAAGAAGGGTGGTGTCTGGAAAAAAAAAACTATAGTCTCTGGAAGCAGAACTAAATCTAGGTTAGTATCCTTTCTCTCCCCTGGAACATGGTTTCCCTTAAGCAAATTGATGACATCTGGTGAGCTCCAGTCTAAAAGACCACCTCTAATACACAGTTCTCAATA
Source organism: Myotis daubentonii (assembly GCF_963259705.1). Taxonomy (NCBI): domain Eukaryota; kingdom Metazoa; phylum Chordata; class Mammalia; order Chiroptera; family Vespertilionidae; genus Myotis; species Myotis daubentonii. The sequence goes on from NC_081846.1 coordinate 24,241,883, forward strand.
CCCATATATTAATTGCTTGACTGTGCCCAGCACAACACAAATGCTTCAAATACATAGTGTGCTGCTTTTTTCCTCTCCTTGACAAATTCTTGTTGTGGTGAATTCCTAGAGAGGGAGGTAAAATGGGACAGGCTCCTGAGAATCCTAAGATCCCTGGAATGTTCTTTTCTACCTGGCAGTCAGTGCTATTGACTGGTAAGAAATCTCCTAAGATTTGCTTTTTCTCACGTCTTGGAACATCCTCAATTTGGGGGCTTTATAGATTAGCATTCTCCCATAATGGGTCCACTTCAACTACCCCAGCCTGTCTTCAACACTCAGTCTGAGTTTACTGGAAATGAACTTTTTCTTAGGTTCCCATTTTCTGTCCTTATTCACTCATCCATCCATTCAATCAATGTCATGTGCTAATCTTATATTGGGGATATAATGGTGACTAAGACAGGCCTGGTTCCACTTGCATGAACAGCATGTCCTTGAGGAGGAGATACAGACAGGAAAGAATTAAGAAGGCACAGAAGTAGTTTAATTACCACTTGTAATATTGTGCAAGGGTTGTGAAGATAGAGGTAGAAGTGTTGGGGGAGTGGTCGCCATCCAAGACCTCTCTCAGAGAGAGGCCAATTAGGCCAAAGTGGGGACAGGCTTCCTAGCAGAGGAACAGCTTATGCAAAGTTCTCAGGCAGGAAGAACCAGAGTAGCTGCCCAGGGGGACCTTCGGAAAGGAAGATTCAGGATAGGGTGTGTTGTCAGATTCCCTTTTCAAGATTTGTCTAAACTCTTTCCCGGGGACTTAATTGCATATATAATCTTCTCACCATAACTTTCTATGACTTTCTCTCTATTTACTGTTTTATTTATCTAAAGTTGTCTCCATGTCTAGAGGTCTATTTTTAAGAAGTTAGATTCTCTTTTTCTTAACTGGAAAAATTAGAGATGAAGGCTGTCTGGCCTCCTGTTGCCTTGGAACCATGTTGTGCTTTTTGATCTAGGTGGGATTTGTGTAACTTTGTTGGTCTTATTGATGCTCCTGTGGACAGAAAGCATGGGCCAAGTGCTGCCTGTGTCGCCAGCCTCACTCCACGAAGCCCATAGCCCCCTAACCTCTTGTTGATACTGTAAATACAGTCTCAAAGTAGCCCCCTGAGTTGTCCCCACATGCACCCACCAGGGGCTACAGCCTTCCTTCACACTCTGCAGGGTTCATAACACTTCCCCAGGCAGTCCCTCCCCTGAGATGGGCCCAGGCTCTGCAAAGGTCAGCTTGGAAAAAGCTGTGTGGCTGCCAAAGGCTGCTGGTTTTCAGCAGAAGTCTGCAGCCAGCCTTTCCTCCTTCTGGGCAGCACTGAGTTTCCTCCAGCGATGCTCAGGAAGGCAGCACAAGCTCTTTGGCACATTTTCCACCTTCCTCTTCGCCTCCTCATTTTCTCTCCTTCCCTCCCACCCCACACAGATCCTGTGCTGATTGACTAACATCCGCCGGTTTATATACCAGGGAATCGATCAAAAGATCCCTACCCACACAGGACAGCTCTGCGCTCTCCTCCACAAGGTTTGCCTATGACGTTTCCTGCATGCCCAGACTGAGCCTGTGTGCAAGGCTCCCGCCTCCTCCTCCTATCATTCTGGACTCAGGCCTGCGTCTGGGCACTCAGGCTCCACTGGCAGCTGCCCTTAGAGTCCTGACACTCTGCCACGTCAACACGGGCCTGGCTGATTTTCCTTAGCACTCCTCTGCTGAACCCAGACTTCCCCTGTTGGCTCTCTCTCCCTGTTTGAATGGGCTCCCAGTCAGAAAGGGCTCCCTGAAGCCTTTGGTTCAAGCAGCTCCGCACTTGCAGCCTTCCGGTTGTTGAATCAGCACAGTGGTCCTCGGCTCACAAAGAGATATTCAGTCCAATGCAGCCTTTTTCAAAAGAGCCTCACACAGCCTCCCTTGCAGATTGTACCTACTGGCCTTGCAACTGACTCCCCTTTTTATGTTTTAGGCCATCTTTCCTCCTTACTGTGAGAGAATGATTGGGGGATTAGAGATTGGTACATGTATTTCATTTGGGCTTTGCTGATTGTTTGTTTTGTTTTTTTGCCAAATTCTTCTTCTGTCTAGAAAAGAAAGAACTTCGCTCTCACTATTGGTTTCCCCACAGGGCTGCTCGCTTCCTACTTTTCTAGTTTCAACTTATAGGCAGCTGCACAGGGACAACAAAGCTGCCTATTACACAAACTCAACCACCACCCATGTGTAGACCAATTGGGAAATGCAGAAAACCACAAAGAAATCTGTTCAGAAATCCTCCATATCTAAGGAGCAAGAGATATAACACCAGTCCCATGGCAGGTGCATCCTTCTGCTCTCTTCTCTGCATCAAACACACATGGAATAAGACATACACACAGGTGACCTTTTCTTCCTTATACATGTACATAGAGGTAGCATGGCTTTACTTGTCTTATAACCTTTTCTTATTTAATGTTTTATGAATCTTAAAGACAAGATTATTCTTTGAATTTTTCACCTCTAGAATAAATAAGTACATTATAATGCATATATGAAGGTGTTCATTATGACCATCACCTTACTAGCTCCAAATAAGAGAGGCTGCTTAAATCCCCAACAATATGGGATTGGCAAAACAAATTGTGGGATAACTGTAGAATATAATACCGAGAGAATACTAAAAGTGGTGACATGAAAATATATGTATTAATATACAAACATGGGCATGGACTATTGAGAAAAACAAGATCACAAATCAGTATGTATAGTATAATAAAATTGCTCATAGAGATTACATTTTAAAAGAATATCCAGAGAAAGACAAATGCCATATAATTTTACTCATATGTGGAATGTACTGAACAAACTGAACTACCAAGCAAAATACAGAAAGACTCAGGGAGCAGACAGCTCAGGGGATAAGGGATTGGGAGGGGGGGGGGGTTGAACAAAAAAGAAATGGAGAGAGAGAGAGAGAGAGAGAGAGAGAGAGAGAGAGAGAGAACTCATGGACATGGGAAAAAGTGTGGTGATGGTAGGGAGGTGGTAGGTGGAGATGGAAGAAGGCATAAAAGGGATAAATGGTGTCCTAACTGGTTTGGTTCAGTGGATAGAGAATTGGCCTGCGGACTGAAAGGTCCCAGGTTTGATTCCAGTCAAGGGCATGTACCTTGGTTGCGGGCACACCCCCAATAGGAGGTGTGCAGGAGGCAGCTGATCAATGTTTTTCTCTCATTGATGTTTCTAACTCTCTATCCCTCTCCCTTCCTCTCTGTAAAAAAATCAATAAAATATATATTTTTTTAAAAAAGAGAGAAATGGTGATGAAAAATAAATTTAAAAGAATATGGAAAACATTTATAACATTTATCTCTGGGTAGGTGTTTTGTGAGTAGTTATTACTAGAGGCCTGATGCACAAAATTTGGGCAAAAGTAGGCCTTCCTTCCCCCAGCTTCTGACATGGGCTTCCCTCTGGCACCTGGGACCCGGGCTTTCCTCACAGCCCTGCTTTGTCTGGAAGGTGGATCAGAAGGACGTCCAGGAAGATGTCCAGTCTAATTAGCATATTAAGCTTTTATTATTATAGGTTCTTACAATCAACATTTATGCTTATGTAAAAATTAATAGGAAAAAATATATTAAGGATAATATTTTCCATAACATTATTTTTTTTCTAAAAAAATGACAAAGACAAGGTACCAAAATGTAGCTAATTATTTACTTATATCAACTCCTTTATATTATGGGGTGGGGAGGGGGAAGTGTGGTTTCTTGATATGCTGGGATTAGAATTCATGTCCTCTGTTTCAAATTCCTAAATCTTATGCTGCTTTACCGCTTTTATAAATCCAGGAACCCTTATAATGGTTTATAAGAGCACAATGTGTGTGTGGTGTGTGAGTTTGTGTGTAACATAGACGCAAAAAATTTCACATTATGATTTTTTAAAGCAAAGTTTGAGTTTAGCTTGTAAAATGGCCTGTTATACATTTCCAGATCCCTATTGAGATCCCTTTGAACTTGAAAAACATTTTTTACTCTAACCTCATCTCAGATTGCTCTATACCAGTTGTTCTCAAACAGTGGTCCTCATAGGCAGCATCAGCAGCACATGTGAACTTGTAAGAAGTGCAAATTCTTGGGCCTCTGCCTGGACCTGTAGAAGCAGAATCTCTGGAGTGAGTCTTAGCCACTCATGTCTCTGATGCTTGCTTGGGTTTGAGATCCTCTGCTCTACATAAATCACACCAGCAAGGTCAGTAGGCAAAACCAAGGAAAGCCAAGGTTGTCAGTAACCACCAGAGTCAGGAAAGGGCAAGGAAAGATCCTCCCCTAGAGCCTGCAGAGACAGCAGAGCCTGCCAACACCTTGATTTTGGACTTCTGGCCTCCAGAACTCTGACACAATAAATCTCTGTTGTTTTAAGCAAGTCCATTTGTAGTAATTCGTTACTGCAACCTTAGGCAACAAATACATTAACGGTTTGATAGATGGGCCCTGTAGCTCACATATATTAATATGCTACTCATCTGAAAGATGTTTTCAGCATTTTCAGTAATAGAGAGAATAGTCATGAGCCTGGATTTGAAGTCAAAAGCCCAGGCTCTAAATCACAAACCTAATACTACCTAGCTGCGCAAGTTCTTATAGGTGCCTAAGCTCTCCGAGCATAATCTGCTAGCATGTAAGGCTGCCAGAACAACCAGAGAAATATGAATTTCAGATCAATAACATAGCATTTTTCATGTAATTATGTCCCATTCAAGTATATCTCAGGGGATATGCTTATACTAAAACATAAATATTTATTTATGTGAAATTCAGCTTTAACTAGAAGTTCTGCAATTTTATTTGCTAAGTATAAAACCCCTCCTCACATGAAAATGAAGTGAAGAATATCTAATTTGCACTCTTATTGAATAAGTTAAAGGGAAAATTATATGTGAAAATGCCTGTTACTTTTTAAGTGCCCAATAAATGTAAATAATGATAAATCAGCAGACATGATCTGTGAGAGACTCAAGTAGAGAAAGAAGAGCTCTCAGGCCATCACTCAGATACTACTTATATCTAATTTCCATAAGCATAATTTATCTGGTTTAATTAGAAGAGGGTGGTTGAAGGTAGCTGGATATAGGCTCGTGGGTAGTAGCTAATAGAAACACACATCACATATATTCATATTACATATAGTATAATTATATATTTGTGTCTGCTTTTTATAGTTTTTCTTTACATCTTTTACTTCAAAGTGTATATAATTAGTGTGTAATAATATTATAATGAAATTATAATATATAAGTAATGGATGTAAAGAACAATTATAAAAAGCAGAGACAAAATATCTGCAAAGCTATAGTTTGTTGTCAGTTAGTATAGGGGGGAAAACAACCTTATGCAGCAAGAACTTCCAAGCATATCATGATTTCATCAATCATAGTACAGTGATTAATGACAATAATTACAACTCCATGTCATTGGATAAAGGTTAACGTGTTTGTTATGCTGTCTTTGTGACAGCAGAGCTATGTGCAGGATTTCAAAAACATTTCTCTCTAAAATAAAAATCTAGGTAGTCTTAGGCAATGAAAGAGTAATCTTCACTCATCTAGACATTTTACTACTCAGTAAATGAAATCTTGGTGCACTGAAAGAGTGGTCTTCTGGACATATAAGACCTTAATCAGAAAATTTAATGTCATGGTGAAAATTTACAGTATTTCACACCCTTGGGGAGCCCTTCACTGACAACTAAAGGATAGTTACTTAATTTTGCCTCCACAGATAACTGGTCTGCAAAAAGTAAGTTTAGATTACTAATTCCAAGTCAAAATATAAATGTTGAGTAATTTGTTCACTAATATTTAGTAGAAAAAGGTGAAAACCATATAAGGCAAAGGAAAAACGTCTCTTGAATAAAAGTCTATTGGAGTCACATTGTTCCCATCTCTAAATGCCACAATTCAATTCCAAATAAGGTGCCAATTTCTAAGAACCTAATATTTGCAGACCCCATCAATAGTTATTAACTATTAAATAAAATGAAATAAAAAATATAGTATTTCAACTCAAGAGCTTAGAAACAGAAAATATGCATCCATGAAGCCATGTAGAAATACAGAAGATTAGCCCCATAATAATAACACTTTATACTTTCAGCCTACAATTTTCAACTTGTTTGACAGCAGAAACCCTTCTTTAAAAAATTTAAATTAATCTCTACAAATATTGACTGGAATACCCTTGGAAAACACTGGACCACAGGATATCCACCACTCTTGTCTAACCCCTGCCTGAGTTCTTAGCATCATCTCTGGTCTCTGCTACCTAAACATTTTGAACTTGAAAACTCACTACTAAGTTTTTGAAAGCAATAGTTATTCAAATTTCAGACTTTCTGTTTCTTTTTTATTTAAAAATTAAAATAAACAAATGTTACATATACAGTGGGGCCTTGACTTATGAGTTTAATTAGTTCCATGAGGAAGCTCATAACTCAAATTACTCGTATGTCAAATCTTAAAGTGAACGAGTGAGACACGTGATGCTGGGCTGATGTTGTGGTGTTCACTGTGACATTCGCTGTGCCAATTAGCGGTGGGGTATCTGAAGCTGGCTCATAACCCGATTTTTAGCTTGCAACTCAAAGCAAAAAATCGGCGGAGAGACGGCTCGTATCTCGAAAAACTCATTAGTCGGGACACTCGTAAATCAAGGCCCCACTGTACCAGTATATAATATATAATATATATATATTATACAGATATATATATATATATATATATATATATATATATATATACACTTGAGTCTATGTTCAGAGTGTTTTACCTTAAAGTGGTGTACAATTTATTTATTTGTGTGTGCGTACAATTTAAAGTAAAGAGACCACTGCTTCTAAAGATCCTGAGGTGTCTTTCTTTTCATGCTATTCCTATTGCCTTTTTAGTTATTATTTGTAAAACTATTCCATTAGTTTACAGGTTCCTTAAAAGATCTGTGTATCCCCCTGAGACATTATAGCATTAGGGATTCAATAAAAGTTTATTGCCGAAACCGGTTTGGCTCAGTGGATAGAGCGTCTGCCTGCGGACTGAAGGGTCCCAGGTTCGATTCCGGTCAAGGGCATGTGCCTGGGTTGCGGGCACATCCCCAGTGGGAGATGTGCAGGAGGCGGCTGATCAATGTTTCTCTCTCATCGATGTTTCTAACTCTCTATCTCTCTCCCTTCCTCTCTGTAAAAAATCAATAAAATATATATTTTTTAAAAAAAGTTTGTTGAATAAGTGAACAGTGAGTAAATGCATTCCCAAGCTTGAATGGTTAGCCTAAATCACATATACAGGAAACCTGAAATGGCAAGTCACCTTTCTGCCAATTTTGATTCCTTCTGCCAAATTCAAACCCCACCCAGCCAAATATCCCTTACCTTGCATTTTTCCAGTTTGTTTTTCGGAGGAAGACTGGGCAATTTTCCCTTTATAACAATTTCTATCTGGTCTTCAAAGCTTCTATAGATGAGAATAAAGAAGATAATCATAACTAGAAATTATAAGCTATGGGAACATGTAAAAATTGTAATTATTTATTGAGGGAAAGATAATTAACTGACAGATGCCTTGCTCTAATTATAACACTCTGTCAATTATTTGGCCCCATTTATCAAGATCTCTAACTTTTCCAGATCATTTTACTGCTCAAATTAGTATGTGTAGGATATTTTTTTCCACTCCCTTCATTAGACTAATGTGTTTCTCCCCTTGGAAATTCAGAAATGATTATGGAGTCTTGTTCCACTGCATAACACTTCTCCAGGCACTTTCCCAGGGAAGAAAAAGGCCTAAGATAGCTCTCACAACTTTCCACGTCCGTATAGATTCAGATTATTTCAAATATACCTTAATTATATGAGTTTTAAATGTATTAGTATAAAGATAATATCCAATTGTTCAAAATAAAAACTAAAGAAAAAGAAAGATCAGCAGGTGAGAACTGTATTAGAGAAAAGACTTGCAATGGACAAGACCTATTGAATATTCAAAAATAAAATGAGAAGTGCCACCCACTTTGGTTAGGTCTTGCAGGATAGTATAAACAAGTCCAGGATTGTTTATGAGTAAATGATTTTTCAAGGCTCTTTCAAATTGTTCAGGGGTGGGAATGCTGGATATGTATGAAGACTGCCAAGGACACAGAGAAACATGGTGGTGATTTATCCATTTGTTTGTATTTTATATCGTGCCACAGAGTGAGGAGAGGTGGGCTAGTTCTGTCTTGAATTATGACTTAGAGAAGGTATTGAGCTGTGGGTTGGTGAAATCACACCTAGAATACCACAGTCAAGTTGGGGCATCATAGCTGCAGAAAGAAGGCAGTTAGATGAATTGGAGGGAGTTCAGAGACAAGCAAGAAGAATGATAAAGGTATTGGAAGACATGACTTATGTGGCAAGACTGATGCATCAAACTATCTATGCATAAGCATAGCTTGCCAGAGGGATGACTAAGGTGATGACATGATAATACTTGAGAAGCATAAACAACCCAGGAGCAGAAAAATAACTAGGGTTGGAGATGCTCATAACTTAGGGATGAATAATTAATTTCAAGGGCGGGAAGGAAAGGGTTAGTCTAAATATCAAGAAACAATTGCTCACAAAGAGTTTAACTAAACTAAATTGGATCCTCTTAAACCAAAATTACTTGATTGTTTTTAGATTAGGTGATGTGCTAGAGAAAGAAGAAACAGAGCTCCAGGGAGTAGAGGGTAAACCCATGATTACTATGCCTTCCTGGGACCTGAAAGTCTTTGGAGGAAATCTGCCCAGTAAATGTAGAGCTAATCAGGGTTACTTTTTGTAACTATAAAGTTGATGTCAAATCATCCATGAGCTATTAAGGACATAATAGATAAAAACATTTGGTATTTTGATTTATATATGCTGTCTTAGAGGTATATAAAAGAGTTGACAAACATTTCAGAAAATATAATGAACTAAAGTGTTATAATGCATAATTATTTTTAGGAGTGCTTGTTCCATAAAGGTGTTTGACTCTCTAGTCATCTGTTTCTTCTTTTATAAAATATTAGAGGCCCGGTGCACGGGATTCAGGGATTCGTGCACTGGTGGTGGGGCGTGGCCTGCAGAGATCAGCCGGCTATGGAAGCACTGCTCATCCCAGTCAGCTGAGAGGCTGTGGACCCACCCTCTGAGTGGCTGCTCCAGCTGTGGGAGTGTCACTCATCCTGGTCAGCTGAGTGGCACTCCCACTGTAGGAGTGCACTGACCACTAGAGGGCAGCTCCTGCATTGAGTGTCTTCCCCCTGGTGGTCAGTGCATGTTATAGTGACTGGTTAACCAGTTGTTCTGGTCATTCCACCGTTCAGTCACTGGGCTTTTATTATATAGAAAGTTCCTTAGTTGAGGGAAAAAATGTCATTTGGTTGAAAAGGCTTACAAATTAATTTCCTAAGTCACTCATCTTCTTTTAATAGTACTAATGATTAAAACCATACTTTAACCAAATATAATTTTCTCTTTCTCTCTTTCAGATACCCTTACAGTTCAGTGGTCAGCAAATATTTTTTGTGAAGGACTGAAAAGCAAACATTTCAGGCTACGCATATCACATGGTCTCTTATGAGGAGTCAACTCCGCTGTTATAGGAGAAATCAGCTATCAGCTATGGATAATACAATATATACATGAATGGGTGTAACTATGTTCCAATAAAACTTTATCTATTGACACAAATTGGAATTTTATATCATTTTCATCGGTCGTAAAATATTGTACTTTTTCGCCCCAACCATTTTAAAATATAAATGGTTAGTTCACGAGTGATACAGAAAGAGACAGTGGGCTAGATTTTCAAACTTCATCAATGAAGAGTGTTTTCCATTTGATTTTCAATCACATAATTTATTATAGAATTAAGATACTTTTGATTCTGAAGTTCACATATTAAAATCTCTGAATAAAAGGTAGTTAGGAGAAAAAGTCCTTTAGTCATAATTGGACTGGCAGAAATTTCTGAAAAGCAATGATGATGGCTCTGAAGGTGACAAGAAAAATGTATCATATTGTATGGAATTACCCTGGGGCCTCTGTAAATCACCTACTACTTTTACTTCAATGAAATAATCAGGTAGGTTTTCCAGAAAGGAAAGAACCAGGGAATAAAAAATGTTAATGTTCTCTACCTACTCTATACTTCCTTTAAAGTTTCCTAAAGGAAAAACAAAATTCCTCCTTTTGTGCTGCAGAAAAGGAATAGGAAATAGGTGTTCTTGCACAGATACTGAGACCTACTCTTTGGATATTTAAGCCACATAGACATCCTTTCTGCAGGTTAGATAATCAGTTGGTGAGGCATTACTTATTTTCTTTCACTTCTGAAGTACTACAATGTGGATGAAATGTTACTAAAATATGAAAAGCAAAGAAAATAAATGAAAAAGCACCCTTGGGATTAATTAGGTATTCCTAATAAATCAGAATGTCCATCAAAATAGTCAGGTTGAAACTCTGTAAACATAAGCCACAATCTCACAAAGTATCCAGAGCTCAAATGATTATCTCAGTGGAACTGCTTTCTTAAAATTGATGCCTCCAGCTCCGATGGTGCCTCACAGGTGCATCGGCCTGAATATTTATCTTATTTTGTCTAGTAGAGAAAGGCACAGCTTTGATTTCTGGTGTTCTCCATTCACTTGAGTCAAAAAGGCTTACAAATGATTACATGTGTATCTTTACATGTAAATTACTTCCCTGTTCAGCTTTATATAGTTTAGTAAAAATAAGTTGGGGCTTCACAACTGCAACTTTTACTCAAATTTATACAAACTGTTTGTGTGTGTTTTTAACCTGGCAACGTTAAATAAAGGCAGTGAAAAACCATATTCTCATTCTGAATGTTCATCTTGCTAATAAGGTAACAAATTTAGCCCTGGTGGGAGAAAATATTTTAGAGCACAGACATACTAGTAAAAGAAAAAAAGAGGAAAAGCATCTACATTTTAACAGTTATAAGATCAAGTGAATTATTATTTTCTAAATCACATGAAGCAATAAGGATTTACAATAAAAGAATATTGTCTTTGCAAAAATGATTGTAGATTTTGATCACTGCCACTAGCTTAACTGCATATTCCATATCACAACAGAGAGTGTGCAGTAAAATGAGAAAATATTGTCCATTCTGGAGAACATGCATACTAATTTCAATAAATGTATATGGGCTATGAAATAAAATTTTATGAATTCCCAGATCCCTAGAAAAATAAAAATGGTAAAAACACAATGAGGTTTAAGAACAAATGGAAGTGGCTGACTCCAAGTGATGTATTAAAACATAGATTCACAAAGTGCTCAAGAAACTAGGGATGGGGAAAAATAAAATACAGAGGTACAGTGGATAGAACAACATGAATCTTTATATCTCCTGCTCCACTTCTAGGCAATCAGAGCTAGGCTGGTAAAGATTATTATAAAAATAAAGCTTAGCTTAATAGCAAGGACTCGGGAGCCTGGCTTCAAGCCCAACCTCTACTTACTACTAACTAGCTGTGTGTCGTTGGTCAAGTAATTTAACCTTTCTGTGCCTTAGTTTCTTCATGTATAAAGGCTAGTAGTACCTACGTCATAAAGTTATAATGAGGACTCATTGATTCACATTCACAAAATACCTAGAACAGTATCTGATTGAGAATAAAAGCTAAATAAGTGTTTGATAGTGAAATAAAAGCTTATCTTTCCTGACACTTTCTTCTCTGTTTAGTAGTCAATTTCCTCAATATTCACAGCAGTTTTTGTGCCCACCTTAAATCCCACCCCAGGCAAGTCTAGCCCCTATCCCATTCCCTCATCCACTCAATAATACCTTCCTTTTCTCTCCTCAAATCTTGCTTTCTCCACATCAGCTTGCTACATCTGATAAGCTACTAATAATTGCTAAGATTTCTGAAGCATGAACTATGCTCTGGATATAATGCTAAGTTATTTCCATATAGCATATCACTTAATTTAAACTTGCAGGGTAACGACTATTCCTCATCTTCTACCTAAGGAAAGTGATGCTCGAAAAGGTAAGTTACAGAGAATCAGGAAATCAGCAAATGGCAGGCAAATACAGGGTCTGAATAAAGGCTAATGGACCAGGGTGGCCCTCTCCATCATCACATATATGAATTACCACATTCCCCCCACTTCAAGCCAAACTGAGGGCCAATGGAAATGCTCACCATTCTGGTTCCACATATCCATTTTAACAGACTTCTGCAGATCATACCTAAATTCCAAATCTCACTTCCTAACATGAAGGGTGTTCTTGTTTCTTTCTTAGTGGAAACAGAAGCTTTTCCAGCCCTAAATCACATAAGTACTGTGGTTTCATTACTCAGTATGTAACTATATGCCAGGAGGAGTATGTGTACCTATGTCTGTGAGGGAAGGTGAGGGGATAATTCTAATAAGGAAAAGAACTAAAGTTTGGAAAGAAGTGGTAAATGATCTTGCTCTTCACTCCCCTCTATTCTCATCTTCATTCTTGGAATCTATGCCTTTGACAGACTTAAAAAATATTGACCTATTACAGTTTTCTCCTCAGGTGAGATATACATATCATCGTTCTCTTTGCTATTCCTTTATTGAATATCTTCCTGATAAGTCTTTAGCTTCATCAAATGAAAATTAAACCACTACTTATTTGTGGAGCTTTCTACATTATTTGACCACTCTTTGCAAGGAGAAAAAATAAATGTCCTGCTTTTAAGGTGGGAAGTAGCTAGCTGCTGAGAAGAAGAGGGACTAGATTTAGCAAAGATGGATGAATGAATACATTAGGAAGTCCAGTGAGTGACTAAGTCCACACTTTTCAGGTATGGCCATTTTTCTAATCTGCATTTTCAGATTTTGAAGTGTTCGGTCTTTAGGTCTTCCCAGTATCACCGTATACTATAAAATCCTACAGCTCATAAATTCCAATTTGGAAATGACTCCTCAGGCATGAGGAGACAGGTAAAGCAAAAATAAATAAATAGATAGAATTAAGGAAATTCCTTTTACTCTCCTCCTCCCTGACCAAGATGCTAACCTGCAGGGGCCACTAAATGCAAGCCACCATATACATATGCACACAACTGGCCAAGTTACATTTTTCTACATTACTAATCATTCATTTGCCTATTATTCATCATAGTGTTTAATTTTAAAATTAATTCCCCAGCTAATTTTAAGATTTATGGCCATGTCTTTGTTTCAAAAGAACCTCAATTGAACAATAATTAAGCTGGAGTTTGAAACTGTCCTTACATTAAGTTTGGATGAGCGTGTTATCAGTCCATTAACTGGGTTTAACTTTTTAATAAATTAAAAGAAAAAAAATAGGCAATCTCAGCCTATTTCCAACAGGTCAAATTCTCAAGAGGCCAAATGTATCTTTAATTCTGGAAATAATTGCCTGTGTAAAGAAGGAACCCGAGGAGAAGAATGACCATGATTTAAGTAAGTGTCTCCAATGTATCATTATGTGTGGTCTCTGGGGAAGGTTTTCCCAACTACATTTTCTGGGGAGATGAGGAATAGAGGTATAGAACCATTATACAACCTGCCCGAGGATTACGCACACCTTGAGAGGCCTAGGATTCCGCTCTAACATCCTTCCCTTGAACCACCTGGTGCTCACAGGCCCATTTTGAGGGGTTCCAAGAACAGACTAAAAAAGATCTGACTTAGGGACATTTTCAGTGACTTCTCCTGTTACCAGATTCTTCTCTTGGCTTGTTATCGTACTTTGGTCTAAGGTGAGATCCCATGACTACTCCATCTATTAGTTCTCATATGCCCTTTGTTTGCTTCATAGCAGTTGACTTAAAAAACAAACACAGAACTGATTCATTGTTTTCTGCCTTTATCCTTCTCTCACCCACCAGATTGATAATTTTAAGAGGACAGGACACTGGCTTCCTTTTGATAAACCACACTGTAAAAACATGTGGTATGACCCCTAATACATTATAGGCTCTTGGTAGGTATTTTTAATGGACAAAAAAGAAAATAATAAGGGAAAAAGTAAAGGTGAGAGTGCTGGATGAGAAGGAGAGGCTCAGTCCAAATTCTGTGTGACTGTGTGATGGTGGATTTGTAGACCTTGGTATCCTAGATAGAGAGATCAGCTGGGATCACTTGCAGCAGATAGGAAACTTAGCCATGAGGATGAGAGTTGTGTGATCTCCAGAGGAGTAAAATCCATCAGCAAGAGCTGAAAGGCTGGGTCTAAGGACTTGCTGTCAGTCAATGATTAGAGGGGAACCCAACCACACTCTGCCAACAGGGCCATAGAGTCTATTCCCATTGGTCATCTACCCAATGACCTATTTGCCTTGCTGGAAAGATGTTCAACCTTCATCTCTGTACTATTTATTTTCCTTGAATCATTTCCTTCACTTTATTTCCTTTATTTTATTCTTTTTTCTCTTTGTTGCTTAGTCTTTAAGATGTTTGTATTTACTAATCATCTTATTCTAATTAAATAGTACAATTTGTCTTTCATGACTTATCATTATTATTATAGTCTAATTGCTATTTTTCTATTAAAATATTTATAACCTTTATTTTCTCTTTAAGATAATGGTATTAGCCAAGGCTGCCATACAAATATCATCCACTAGATGTTTAAACAACAGAAAATTATTTCTTACAGTTCTGGGGCTAGATATCCTCGATCAGGTTCCTGGCATGGTCAGGTTCTGGTGAGAGCTCTTTTTCTAGATTGCCAATGGCCACCTTCTTACTCCCAAGGCAGGGAGAGAGACACAAGGTAAGCTCTCTGTTATCAGTCTAAGGGCACTAATCCCATCATAAGGCCCCATTCTCATCGCTTCATCTAGATCCAATTAGCTGCCAAAGGCCTTATCTCCAAATAGCACATTGGGTGTTAGCACTTCAACCTATTAACTGTGACTATAGTGTTATTTAATCATTTTATATCAATGTTATATTTTTTCTTTTTGATTTTTTCATCTCTCTTTTTATTTTGTATTATTTATTCATTAGCATAGAAATTCATTTAGAACTTCAGGTCATAATTTTGTTTTTCCATACGTCCTTACAAGTGCTGTAAATGGGGGAGACACAAGACAACTTATTTATTTACTAAAATACCGTTGAGCAGGAAGCTACAGCTACCAATCCAAGTGAGGATTCCCAAGGCATGGAGGACCACAAAGAGCACCTAAAGAATACTTTTTGTGCTGGATCTTCAGCCAAAAGGATGCAGGGTGAAGGCAAGAGGAGGGAGAACATACTGGGGGAGCAAAGGACAAATGGTATTTTCTCTCACCAGCACAAAGGAAAACAGACCTCCTATAGCACCTAGTGTAAGTTTTTTCAGTAGCTATAGTTTTTGTCATGCTTTTGAAATATTCTTCAAGAAAACAGCATGGATGAACCTAAAGAACATTATGCTAAGTAAAATAAGCCAGTCTGAGAAAGGTAAGTACCTTATGATTTCACTCATATGTGGATCTAATGAACAAAATAAACTAACAAACACATAGTTAGAGAACAGACTGACAGTTGTCAGCGAGAGCAGGAGTTTGCAAGGCTGAGTGAAAAAGTTGAAGGGATTAAGCAGGGGAAAAAAACACACACAAAAACACAAAAAACCCACATAGACACGACAAAAGTATGGTGATTACCAGAGGCAAAGGTGGGTGAGGGAGATAGGAGAGGGTAAAGGAGGAATGAATGGTGATAAAGGAGATTTGAGGTGGTGAACATACAATACAATATACAGAGGTTGTATTATAGAATTGAAGAAAGGAAGAAAGAAAAAAGAAAGAAAGGAAGGAAAAGAAAGACACAGACCTTTAGATAGAGTAGATAGAGCTAGAGCTTTGGAACATTTTTCAGAGCTCAGATATATCCCCTTTAAAAAAATACACACACACAATTATTCACTCTTTCATTTTTATGCCAACCCAAATGTATTCATCACTCTGCTTTCTCCTACCCCTCTCACCTCCCATCACCTTTGACTAATAGCTATGTTAGGAGTTGCCATTTATAAACTACCAATTGGTTTTACAGGCTTATCACCAGAGGGGACTCAGTCCACTTTTGTAAGGCTTTTTGAGTCTTTGAAGATCAGAATGCTCACATATAAATTGAGAAACACATTTCTTTGATGCTTTTCCAGGACATTCTGTATGGCCACCACTGTGTGTGAACAATGAGAGTGTGAGAAGAGGGGCGAACAATAACTAGGCTAGAGAGAGATTCTGCTCCGTTCATTGTGCTCTAGCCATGAAAATGTTTTAAGAGCCGTCAGGCAGTCTGTGTTTTTTTAAAAAGCAGCAATTTTACTCTACATACAGCATCCATCTATAGATTGTTAACTGTAAAATAAGTGAACAAACCCAAAATTTCCTGATCATTCAATATAATGTAAGAATTAAGTTAAAAAACAACAAAATTTTGACTAACAAGGTGTATCTAGTAAGTGCTCAATGTAAATGTGGGGATGGATTGGATACTTTTTAAAGCCATTGAAATAAATAAATATTAGCAACCAAAAAGTCAATATAGTCCATCTTGCCAAAAATAAAAAAGCTCCATTAATATGGCTAACAATAAACCATTAATTCCACAGGGTGTCACATTTTAAAAAGGTACAGATTATATAAGACCAAAATATGTTGCTGTGTCTTATTCTTGTCTTACATTTGTTTCATTAAGTATTTTGATAAATATAACAATGGAAAAGGTTAAACATAATTTTGTAAACACTGAAGAAAATAAACCAAGTACTGTTATTCATTACCACCCCGATGCTTTAACATTATAAATAAAAGTGGATTTTATTTTTCTCTCCCAAACACACAACTGGATAAAAAGTGAAACTTTAATTCAACTGGGATTTGGGGACTATGTGGTTCTAAATAAACATCTGGGTTTTCTTTTAACCAAATGCATTGTTTGCTTTTAAACCACATACAATGAATATATTTAAATAATTTTTAAGAATACATAAAACAAATGGGTTTTATATAAAGTCCATTAGAAAGCAATGGGACTGATTTTTCTTGTGTGGTCTATAAGCTCACTCTGAAAGCAATTTAAAAAAGGGTTTAAAAATACCTTTAACATCCATGGGACATATGTACCGTCAGGGTTTAAATTTTAGTCTCTAGACAAAAATTGTCTTGTGATCTTAAGAAACTAACCTGACCTCTCCAAGCTTCAGTCCCCTCATTTACCAAATAAAGATGATAATGTATCTGCCACATGGATTTGTAGAAATTGTTTATAATTATAGATGTAGAGAGTTTTGCAAGGGTATGATGTGTTCTAGTGCATGGTACCACCTTATTATCACTGTCCCTTCCAGGATTCTATTGGGCTTGGGAAACATTCAGTATTTTCATTTGATATCACACAACTTCTTATGCCCCCTTCTTAATAGTATGATGGTAGTTTCTGATGCACTTTAGGAAAGGTGAACAAACTATTTAGACAGCCATAAAGAAATCTAGAACTCTACTCCTATGTGTAGATAAAAGTATTTTCAAGAGGAAAGTATATGCACAACATAAGGAAAGCACGTAGTGGAATGTGTTAGTAATTTTATATTGAATTAGGAAAAGTTGCCACATTGTAAACATTCATAGTAGTGACTTGGTGTGGCGACGCAGGCCCTGCATATATTTTTTATGTTCAGCATCTTGGACGTTCATTTTTCATTTATGAAGAAGGAAAGACTAAAGAGTAAGCACTACCATCAGCTCGCTCCTGATGAGAACAGGTTAAGGGCTCAAGAAGAGCCTGCCAGAGAGAGGTCTTTCAATCCTTTCTCCATGTGAGCTAGTTGATAAATCCTTAAAAATTAGCTTTTCATTGACAACTAAGCCTGGGAAATGTCTTGCATTTAATACCAATTATTGTAATATATGTTAAAACACTTACCTAGAAAATTTGGTGCTGATTAGATACTAGTCCTGAGCAAACCAAAATCCAATTCTAGGAAGAGCTTTCAAACTTGGGAGGTTTTTCTCTGTTTCATAAAAGCACAAGGAGAAGCATAAATTTCAAAGCTCATTTAAATATAAAGACTCCGCAGAGCATTCAATAACTCCTTATGTGAATTTTCAGTTGGAAAAAAATAGGTCTTTCATGAAAAATAATCTCCAACTACTCCATTCCACTCAGAATTCATAATTATGCTTAATCTGCTGCTCCTTTTGGCTCGCTTACAGGTCCTGTTGGCAGGTAGTGAATGCAAAAGCATTTTAATGGGGGGGGGGGGTCCCCTGGGAATGGAGCACAAGTTTAGAGCATTTACCATTTCACAATGGAGGCTGGCCAGCTGTTGGGCGCCCTGAGCACCAGGGCCACAGCTTCCCCCAAGCAGCCATTTGCAAGGATGGTTTCAGGTCAGCAAACTGGAAAGGAAGAGGCTGCCTCTGAGCAAAGGATGGCCTCAGTGTGAGAGCGGGAAACAAGCCACTGACTGAGCTCGCCAGCAACAAAGCCAGACAGGAAAGCCCTTGGCGTGATAGGCGATGCCCAGCTCAGGGTACCTCCTGTCTGCTTTCCTTTTGGCGGAGGACTGCCCCAAGGGGCAAGTGCTAATGAGAGAGGCTCTCAGAGATGGGAGATGCTTGGATCCATCAAAGGGCCCATTGAAAGCTGCACTGTCTCCACCACCCACTCAGGAGCTGCCAAACGGATTAAGTTACTGTCTTCCCTGCATACCTTAAAGGTATGGTTACTTGCAGACAGACTGGACAGCCTGGGAGTAAAAGAAAAGACTTTTTAATCGTGTGTGTGTTACATACTGACATTTTGTTGCGTGCATTTTGTGTACTTTATTTTATATTTAAAATAAATTTGAAGGGACCCATTCCAAAGAAAGTTCTTTGTTTTATCAAAATTATTCACTCATTCATTCATTCACTTACTCATTTAGATAAATATCTTTGAATGTTTCAGGTATTAGATTATAAATTCAGATTATAAATTACTTGTGCCCTTTCTGAGAACAGAGCTGCTATCAAAGAGAGATTTCTTTCACTATTATCTTTAAAAAGATACTGATTCTCAAGCTGTCAGCATTTTACAGAGACACTCCATGTTTTGCTTTTTTCTTTCTCTTAGGAAAAAATATTATTTTTTCACTCTTGATTTCTGTAGCCCCTTAATTATATATATATTTGTGTGTGTACATATATGCACACACATACATCTATTCATTAATAAATAGTTTATTAAATACCTTTTCTGTGTGGGACTCCAGGCTAAATGCTGGGCTTAGAAAGGGGACTAGAACATAGTCCAGAAATCTTGAAACTCTCTCTGAAAGTGGGAAAATGGGCATATCAACAAGTGCAGCACTGGAAGCTATTAAACGCTCCAAGAGAGTGTGTATTAGTTACAACAATAGCCCCAAAGGAAAATGAGCTTTTGTACCAGGGGAGGTCTTAGGAAAACTTTCCTGCCTTGGATCCCACTTTTACCCTTTAATTTTCCTTAAAATATAGCAATAATAATGTGTTCTGAATTTCTACCCAGCATCTCTATTTTATTTTTAGCAAGCCCCATAATTAAGTCACAATTAGTAAGAGTATTAAAAATCTAATAACTACACTTTGATTGGGGGCCGCTGAGCTTTGGACTGTTCAGGCCCTAAGGCCAGAGAACATGACTCCAATGTCTGTGTTTATACATGGCAAACCAGAGGCCCCCACAGTGAAAAGGAGGATGTCGAGGATCATGGGCTTGGGTCCTTAGGCATCTTTTGATTTTAGAGAGACCTAAGCAGTTTAATATTCAATTAAAAAGAGAAGAAGAAAACCAAGATCATGAGAGCTTGTTTTAAATCATTTCTAGGAAACTTAGAGAAAATCAAATTGAAAGGAGAGCACATTACGTTGCAATATTATCTTTTCCTATCTGTCTCCCACCTATTTTCCTTACCAGTTTAGGTGGAACTCAACACTTTCATACCATGTTTACAATACACAGGATATCATATGCTCATAATAATACTGATCAAACCTCTGGGTCCTTCTGACCTTATGTAATGTTGTTCTCCCTCTCACCCAAAACAGTTCAACCATAATCACTTTCTTTCTGGTCCTTGAACTTGGCCATACTTCCCTACCTTTGCACCTCACAGGGCTTATTCTCTCCGCCCTTCCCAACTCCTAATTTCCTGCTTTCTGAATGGCTGCCTACTTCTTGTCTATGAAGCTCTTCATCTGGCTGCTGATTTGTATCTTCTAATACCCTTTGTAATATATTGGCAACCTAGTAATTAAAAGGTTTTCCTGAGTTCTGTGAACAATTCTAGCAAATTAATCAAACCCAAGGAGGGGGATTTGGGAGTTTCTGTTTTATAGCCAGTTGGTCAGAAGCACAGGTAACAATCTGGGCTTCCAATAGGG